>NC_092291.1:9107826-9205326 GCF_036320965.1 Panulirus ornatus
ACTGCCTCAAAATACGCTTAGACTAGTCTGCATTATTTTTGCTTTAGATTTATTTTCCTTTAAGGCCTATCCTTGAGGACTGCACTCCATATCTCGAACATGTAACTTAGGAAATATAAGTGTCCTAAAGCTCTGCAATTCACCACTTGTTTTGTTTTTTCCTGAGAGTGAAACTGCAGTATAATCTAAGTATACACATGAAAAATGGACGTGTACAATGTATGTAGTGTTCGTTTAGGTCGGCTTCAATCCATCTTACATAAACTTACATGAGGGACTTAAATGTTTTCTCGTCTTCTAGCAGCAACAGAGTTTCTTACGGCTTATTGATTTAACTGGCTTAACTGTTATAATTTGGATATCTGACGTGCATGGTTCTGATTCTCGATTAAATAGTTTTATGAAGTTGAAACTACATCTTGTGGTGGGTGATATTTTGGTAAATTTCCCTCCCACACCTGCCTGTTTTGACTCTTTAGCCCTTTAAATGTCCTATAACCGCTGGTCAGCATGGATAATTTTCTTTATCAGCATGTTAGGAGACATCAACAAAATGGGATCAAGACTGGTAATAAGAGGTCTTTTGTATTATGAGTTGCTTGGAATAAATGATCTTATGCGGATGCATGAGAATCCAAATATAGACAACGTAGGGCAAATGATTATATTAAAGGCAGAAGGGAGGGTTACTGTGACAAGCATAAGTTTCAGCAAAACAGGAGAGCGAGCAGTGAAGGCATTAGATCAGCAATACGGAACATACATAAATATATATAGAGAAATTACCTTGGGTCAAGGAGTATGCTAAACCCTGGATGGACACCGTGTTGTTCAGATAATCGGTGTATGGTGGAAGAGGAAATCTTGTTCCTGTACTCATGAAAGATGACTGGGATATTTCTTTGATTATAGGTCAATATGATTATTTTACGTTATTGATCATATATTACTGATATCAGATATTCATTAATCATATTTATTATATTTTGAATTTAATTTGCTGTGAACTGAACGCTATGTTTACATCGTTCCGAGCCAACACACATAGCAAGATTGTTTATAACGGATAGATTGCCGCAACTTGTTCATACATACTTACAAAGCTGTACCAGATTTTTTCTCATATTTGTATTACATATATTGTATTCAATAACTTTATATGTGTATATTTACTCGTAAAAACATTTTTTGAGCATTAGTTGTAAGTCGCAAAATTTACATTAATCTTGCGAACAGTGTCGGTATCTATAGTGTTGCCATCCGGCACATACTGAGCAAGAGTAAAGTGCTATAGTTTCTGACATGTTTTCAGTTTCAAGGGTATGGATATAAAATACTTTGAGTTTCAAACACTAGGAAAAGCTTTAATACGTGTATGTGTGTATTTGAGACAACCTGAAACAGTCTAGTGTAGCTCATTGGAATCGACTGGTCAGGGCGAAAGCTGAAGTTGCTGTGATTGTAATGTTCATGGACAAAGCTGAAAATCTGATTGCCACTTATTTAACAGAAGTCTGTTTGTAATATCATCTAAAGAGGGCAGGGAGTTTTAAGGACGCAGTAATTTTATCTTTAGATTTTTATTGTAAGTCATAGGTTAGTGAAACAAACTGATACACTTTCAGTTATAATAGGAACAGCTACTCATTAGTGAGGTGATTCCTTCAAAAGTCGGCAGGATATTGAAGTTTAGGAATATGTGATAGAACGATGGATGATTATGAAAGACATTGTTGGGTGATTGTCCAAAAAATCTTTGCAAGTTTTATATAAAGGTGATATAATGTAATAAACTGGTACTAACGGCTTCCTTACAGTGTGTAGAGTGGAAACATTGTGGAATTCTGTTTGTAGCACCTATAACTCCGTTAGTTTTAAGGTTTTGTAAAGTGGGTAGGGTTTTGAAATAATAGTAAGTTGTGGGGTAAAGCCACGCAAAATGAGTAGTTGACACTTTAGTTGATGCATTCATAACGTTTTCAATGTAGTAAACGAAGTGTTCCGACATCATTTTGTAAAGAGGTTAGAAGAGTGACCATCCCTTTGATAGCTGACAAAAAACATTCACATGGCTCTTGTTCAGATTGTATACATATAGCTTTGATGTTTTGTAGGTTGATATACAAAGCAAGTGAAGATGTAATAGAACAATACTTGCATTTAGAGTGTAAGAAAGCCTATTTTCTTTATTAGTATATGGATTCCATTGAATGCTACCAAGCCTCATTACATTTGAATCAGACTTAATTTGTATTAAGTATTAGGTTAATTCAGATGTCTTCATAAGTTTAGTGCTTGATTTAAAGCTTATTAGATCAGTGGCACACGGGGTCAGGTTCCTATATCTCTATGGACAACTGAATACACTGCTTGCATGAAAGAACATTGCAGAGAGAAGTGCTGTGCTGTACATGATTTTCTTAAGAATACATAATAAAATTGAGATCTTTTTCAGAAATATATTTATTTATTTATTCATTATACTTGATTGTTGCTTCCCGTGTCAGTGAGGTAGTGCCATGAAACAGACGAAGAGTGGCACATCCATTCATGTACACACACACACACATATATATATATATATATATATATATATATATATATATATATATATATATATATATATATATGTGTGCATTTCTATGCACTATGTTCGTATATATATATATATATATATATATATATATATATATATATATATATATATATATATAATAATATATATATATTATATATATTTATTTATTTTGCTTTGTCGCTGTCTCCCGTGTCAGCGAGGTAGTGCAAGGAAACAGACGAAAGAATGGCCCAACCCACCCACATACACATGTATATACATACACGTCCACGCACGCAAATATACATGCCTATACATCTCAATGTACACATATATATATATATACATACCCAGACATATACATATATACACATGTACACAGTTCATACTGTCTGCCTTTATTTATTCCCATCGCCACCCCACCACACATGGAATAACAACCCCCTCCCCCCTCATGTGTGCAAGGTAGCGCTAGGAAAAGACAACAAAGGCCCCATTCGTTCACACTCAGTCTCTAGCTGTCATGTAATAATGCACCAAAACCACAGCTCCCTTTCCACATCCAGGCCCCACACAACTTTCCATGGTTTACCCCAGACGCTTCACATGCCCTGGTTCAGTCCATTGACAGCACGTTACCTCGGTATACCACATCATTCCAATTCACTCTGTTCCTTGCATGCCTTTCACCCTCCTGCATGTTCAGGCCGTGATCACTCAAAATCTTTTTCACTACATCTTTCCACCTCCAATTTGGTCTCCCACTTCTCGTTCCCTCCACCTCTGACACATATATCCTCTTGGTCAATCTTTCCTCTATCATTCTCTCCATGTGACCAAACCATTTCAAAACACCCTCTTCTGCTCTCTCAACCACACTCTTTTTATTTCCACACATCTCTCTTACCCTTACATTACTTACTTGATCAAACCACCTCACACCACATATTGTCCTCAAACATCTCATTTCCAGCACATCCACCCTCCTGCGCACAACTCTATCCATAGCCCACGCCTCGCAACCATACAACATTGTTGGAACCACTATTCCTTCAAACATACCCATTTTTGCTTTCCGAGATAATGTTCTCGACTTCCAAACATTCTTCAAGGCTCCCAGAATTTTTGCCCCCCTCCCCACCCTATGATTCACTTCTGCTTCCATGGTTCCATCCACTGCCAGATCCACTCCCAGATATCTAAAACACTTCACTTCCTCCAGTTTTTCTCCATTCAAACTTACCTCCCAATTGACTTGACCCTCAACCCTACTGTACCTAATAACCTTGCTCTTATTCACATTTTCTCTCAACTTTCTTCTTTCACACACTTTATCAAACTCAGTCACCAGCTTCTGCAGTTTCTCACATGAATCACCCATCAGTGCTGTATCATCAGTGAACAACTGACTCACTTCCCAAGCTCTCTCATCCACAACAGACTGCATACTTGCCCCTCTTTCCAAAACTCTTCATTCACCTCCCTAACAACCCCATCCATAAACAAATTAAACAACCGTGGAGACATCACACCCCTGCCGCAAACCTACATTCACTGAGAACCGATCACTTTCCTCTCTTCCTACACGTACACATGTCTTATATCCTCGTTAAAAACTTTTCACTGCTTCTAACAACTTGCCTTCCACACCATATATTCTTAATACCTTCCACAGAGCATCTCTATCAACTCTATCATATGCCTTCTCCAAATCCATAAATGCTACATACAAATCCATTTGCTTTTCTAAGTATTTCTCACATACATTCTTCAAAGCAAACACCTGATCCGCACATCCTCTACCACTTCTGAAACCACACTACTCTTCCCCAATCTGGTGCTCTGTACATGCCTTCACCCTCTCAATCAATACCCTCCCATATAATTTCCCAGGAATACTCAACAAACTTATACCTCTGTAACTTGAGCACTCACTCTTATCCCCTTTGCCTTTGTACAGTGGCACTATGCAAGCATTCCGCCAATCCTCAGGCACCTCACCATGAATCATACATACATGAAATAACCTTACCAACCAGTCAACAATACAGTCACCCCTTTTTAATAAATTCCACTGCAATACCATCCAAATCTGCTGCCTTGCCGGCTTTCATCTTCCGCAAAGCTTTTATTACCTCTTCTCTATTCACCAAATCGTTTTCCCTAACCCTCTCACTTTGCACACCACCTCGACCAAAACACCCTATATCTGCCACTCTGTCATCAAACACATTCAACAAACCTTCAAAATACTCACTCCATCTCCTTCTCACATCACCACTACTTGTTATCACCTCCCCATTAGCCCCCTTCACTGAAGTGCAGGGCTAGAGACCCTCCCCTCCCTTGTATTTCAATTTCTAAAAGGGGAAACAGATGGTAATGTATTCATAAGTATGTATAAGTATATATAGTTATATATTCTTTGATTTCCGTGTTTTACATTTTGATAATATTGTTATCCTCACATTATCCCCGCCACTCATTAACGAGTTAATTAACATCAAAAGATAGTTTTGATGGGTAGTTAAGCTAAATCCCACACTCATATGATTCTTTACAGTAGCAAAAAGAATTCCATAAGAGAAAAACTAAGATATCAAACCTATAAAAGTTTCATCTGTTTATTAGACTCTTACCTAATATTTGATACCATGAAGCCAATGTAATGTGAAATTTTACTTTTAAGTGATTGCTTCAAGTGTAATGGAATTATAATAACTGATATGAAATCGATTGATGTGACTTAAGTTAATATTAGTAATTTAAGATTGCCTTAAGCTAGAAAAAAATAGTTTATCATAAAATTATTACTGCTTAGTGTATAGATAATCCTGCATTAACATCTGCATTATTCATGTAGGCAGTAATGGTGCTTCCCGTGGACCATTGTATTATTGGATGAATCAGCCTTTCCTATAGAATAATTTTTTCTGATTATCAGGAAGTGGACTAATTTTTGACAAGTAACGTAAGTAAAGAGGTTGAATTTTCACAAAAAAGTGAGTTTAGGGAACAATTTGGATATCCTTTTTGCATCTGTTATGTTCTCTTAATGTTTTTTGCATATGAATTGAAGTCTGACAGAAGTACCCTTTTATTGTACTTTTAGGGTTTTTACATATTTGATGAGTTCATTTTGTGGTTATTGGTTTGGTAGTTTTTTGGTTTTTTTTTTTCAACTTTGCTGGTTAGTTTCTTTCAGTACTGTGGAGTAAATATTGTGTATGTGTGTGTTTGCTTGAGTTTAGTATTTCAGGACATCAGTTATTGAAGGCAAAGACATGGATAAAACTATTTCGCTTGGTTGTGTGAAACAGCACTTGCAGTACATATACAATTTCTAATGCATATATTTTCTAATAGGTAGCTGCAAGATGTGTCCAGGTGACGAAGCGTTCAATTTCCTCATCCATTCAAAGGTTCCGCATCCAGTTTGAGCCCCCATATTTGGATGTGAGTTCAGCACAGTCTTTGTAATACACCAGTTATTGAATAGCCTCCTATGATTTCTGAGTACAGTATAAAGATGGTGTTATAGCAAAAACTTTATTGCTGTTAAAAGAGGATTCTTCTTCAGCATATATTTGTGCATTGTTTCACTACATTTTGCTTTATATTCTTAGCTCGTCTGGATACTCAGCAGTCGAGCTGAAAGGTACCTTAGGTCAGTTTTGTGATGCAAATTAATTCCTTCTAAATTCTCTTTGCAGGCAGGAGGCCCTGAGATACCAGATTATCCCCAAGTTAATGTACAGATGAAGGGTTATGATTTTACTGTTTTGGAGCATTATGGCAAGTGGGTCCATAACACAGCACTCAACATGGGTATTGATGTTGAGGACAGGTTGGTTACTTATGTAAAAGTATAGATTTCATGAAAACAAGAACTCATTTTGTTGAACAGTTTTGATGCTGTGTGATATTCACCTTTGTTGAATGCGCAGTGGAATCCACATTGCAGAAAAAGATACCATGTGGCTTCAAAGCTGTATATATATATATATATATATATATATATATATATATATATATATATATATATATATATATATATTCCCCTGGGGATTGGGGAGAAAAAATACTTCCCACGTATTTCCTGCGTGTCGTAGAAGGCGACTAAAAGGGGAGGGAGCGGGGGGCTGGAAATCCTCCCCTCTTTTTTTTTTTTTTTTTTAATTTTCCAAAAGAAGGAAGAGAGAAGGGGGCCAGGTGAGGATTTTCCCTCAGAGGCCCAGTCGTCTGTTCTTAACGCTACCTTGCTAATGCGGGAAATGGCGAATAGTTTGAAAAAAAAAAAAAAAAAAAAAAATATATATATATATATATATATATATATATATATATATATATAGGGTCAAGTCAATTGGGAGGTAAGTTTGAATGGAGAAAAACTGGAAGAAGTAAAGTGTTTTAGATATCTAGGAGTGGATCTGGCAGCGGATGGAACCATGGAAGCGGAAGTGAATCATAGGGTGGGGGAGGGGGCGAAAATCCTGGGAGCCTTGAAGAATGTGTGGAAGTTGAGAACATTATCTCGGAAAGCAAAAATGGGTATGTTTGAAGGGATAGTGGTTCCAACAATTGTATGGTTGCGAGGCGTGGGCTATCGATAGGGTTGTGCGCAGGAGGATGGATGTGCTGGAAATGAGATGTTTTGAGGACAATGTGTGGTGTGAGGTGGTTTGATCGAGTAAGTAACGTAAGGGTAAGAGAGATGTGTGTAAATAAAAAGAGTGTGGTTGAGAGAGCAGAAGAGGGTGTTTTGAAATGGTTTGGGCACATGGAGAGAATGAGTGAGGAAAGATTGACCAAGAGGACATATGTGTCGGAGGTGGAGGGAACGAGGAGAAGTGGGAGAGCAAATTGGAGGTGGAAAGATGGAGTGAAAAAGATTTTGTGTGATCGGGGCCTGAACATGCAGGAGGGTGAAAGGAGGGCAAAGAATAGAGTGAATTGGAGCGATGTGGTATACCGGGGTTGACGTGCTGTCAGTGGATTGAATCAAGGCATGTGTATGGGGGTGGGTTGGGCCATTTCTTTCGTCTGTTTCCTTGCACTACCTCGCAAACGCGGGAGACAGCGACAAAGCAAAAAAAAAATATATATATATATATATATATATATATATATATTTATATATCTCGGAAGGCAAAAATGGGTATGTTTGAAGGAATAGTGGTTCCAACAATGTTGTATTGTTGCGAGGCATGGGCTATGGATAGAGTTGTGTGGAGGAGGGTGAATGTGCTGGAAATGAGATGTTTGAGGACAATTTGTGGTGTGAGGTGGTTTGATCGAGTAATTAGTAATAGGGTAAGAGAGATGTGTGGTCACATGGAGAGAATGAGTGAGGAAGGATTAACCAAGAGGATATATGTGTCAGAGGTGGAGGGAACAAGGAGAAGTGGGAGACCAAATTGGAGGTGGAAAGATGCAGTGAAAAAGATTTTGAGTGATCGGGGCCTGAACATGCAGGAGGGTGAAAGGCGTGCAAGGGATAGAGTGAATTGGAACGTTGTGGTATATCGGGGTCAACGTGCTGTCAGTGGATTGAACCAGGGCATGTGAAGCGTCTGGGGTAAACCATGGAAAGTTGTGTGGGGCCTGGATGTGGAAAGGGAGCTGTGGTTTCAGTGCATTATTACATGACAGTTAGAGACTGAGTGTGAACGAATGGGGCCTTTGTTGTCTTTCTAGCGCTACCTCGCACACATGAGGGGGGAGGGGGTTGTTATTTCATGTGTGGCAGGGTGGCGATGGGAATGAATAAAGGCAGACAGGATGAATTATGTACATGTGTATATATGTATATGCAAGAGTTTTGGAAAGAGGGGCGAGTATGCAGTCTGTTGGGGATGAGAGAGCTTGGGAAGTGAGTCAGTTGTTGTTCACTGATGATACAGCGCTGGTGGCTGATTCATGTGAGAAACTGCAGAAGCTGGTGACTGAGTTTGGTAATGTGTGTGAAAGAAGAAAGTTAAGAGTAAATGTGAATAAGAGCAAGGTTATTAGGTATAGTAGGGTTGAGGGTCAAGTCAATTGGGAGGTAAGTTTGAATGGAGAAAAACTGGAGGAAGTAAAGTGTTTTAGATATCTGGGAGTGGAACTGGCAGCGGATGGAACCATGGAAGCGGAAGTGAATCATAGGGTGGGGGCGAAAATTCTGGGAGCCTTGAAGAATGTGTGGAAGTCGAGAACATTATCTCCGAAAGCAAAAATGGCTATGTTTGAAGGAATATACATATATACACGTACATATTCATACATGCTGCCTTCATCCTTTCCCGCCACCACCCCACCACACATGAAATGGTTATGAATGTGTGTAGCATTTATGTTATCTGGTGATATATACCTGAGGCTGATAAGTGAACTTAAGTTACTCTGGCTTTTTTACCTCTTCCAAGTATCGTACTCAAGAACACTTAGTAAAACCAAGACTATTGTTGTATTATAATTGCCATAACACCTCAAATGAATATATAAATAAGAAAATGCAAAGCAATACAGTCTGGGGTTGAGGTAGTGGATAGAAGCATTACTAGAGGCTTTTATGGGGGTGTGAGGCATTGTGGGAATAGGTTAAGGAAGAGAGCCACAGCATGATAGTGTGAAAATTTAAGAAAGCTGATTGTGGTGAAAAAAGAACATTTGAAAGAAGCTGAATATGCTGGAAAGTAATAGATGTATGGAGAGTATAGAGTGTAGGATATAAAGTCATGAGTAAAGAATTTCAAAAATTGGTTTGTATGAATAAAAGGAAAGCCAGTGAGGATGCTGGTAGTAAAAAAATGAAAATTTAAAGGAGAATGATCAGCCGTTTTTGAAGGAAGAGAGTATATTAGACAAATGTAGGAGTGACAGGACTGCATCTGTAAGAGTTGGAGACAGTACTTGAAAAACCTGATCAGAAATAGTGGTGAAAGATGACATGGCTTATATAACATTACAAAGGAGGAATTGAGAAGAGCAGTAATGCTCTTATAATGGAAAAGCTGAAGGTGATGAATGAGATGGTGAAGCTTGGGAATGAAATTGCAATTGAATGGCTCTGGGAAGCCTGTAAAGAAGCTTGGAAGAGTTCATGTGTTTTACTGGATGAAGGCAATAAGGGAGTAACAACAAATACAAGAATTAGATGTAGGGAAACTATTGTATAAAATACCTTGTGTATATGATTTAGAGTGGTCATGTGACTAAGGTTGAATTGAAAGAAAAAAAATGTGACTACCATTGACCAATGATGATAATGATAAACAAAGCAATCCCTAAGTGTCTTCCATCCTATGCAGGTGACATGAAAAGTTTGACATGCAGAACATCTCCAAATAGTATAGTCTTTGGACAGCTTGGTTCATTCCTGTAATATGATACACGATCAACACTTGCATGCTCCCCCAGCCTCACACTGGCCTTTGCTTATTATTGATTTGTTATGATTTAAGGGATTCTGAAACTTGCCCTTCCTTACCACCAGCTGGGCAGCACCATGTCAAAAGTTTCTTGTTCAGATTTACAAACCTAGACAGCTTGGCTCATTTCTATATTATGATACACCAATAACACTTGCATGCTCCCCCAGCCACACACTGACCTTTGGTTATTATTGATTCGTTATGATTTAAGGGATTCTAAATCTTGTTCTTCCTCACCACCAGCTGGGCAACACCATGTCAAAAGTTCCTTGTTCAGACTTACAAACCTAGAAGCACAAAAGTGGAAGCTGAATATAATCTGCAAAAATATGTACGAACCATCCAGGTGAGTCCCTTTTTGAAATTCTGCTATGCACTGTTGGAATAGATCTTTGCATTTTTATAATTTTAGGGATTGCATGATTCCCAGAAAGTCAACCTTGCCCTTTGACAGTCTGTAGGATTAGGCCTAGTTCTACAAAAATATGCACCCGTAAAAGGTGCATACGTATATGCACTTGCTCCATCCCATGTAAGTGTGATTAGTGTTAATGATGATAAATAGATTGAATGATATAATACATTAGGTGTCAATTGCAATACTATATCTTGAAAATAGGGCTGAGGTCAAGTTTCATTGTTGACATCAGTGTGCCATAATCATATTCTCTTCTTGAATATCCATGAACTTTACAAACAGTAATGCTTTTGGAAGAGTTTAGAACTAATCTTTTTGGACCCAAAACTCAGGGAAGGATAAGGGTGGAGAGCCGAGTTAGTAGATATGCAGCCATGAATTATTAAATAGGAAGGACTAAAATGAGCACTGCAGATTTGTGCCAAAAACAGGATAGAACCTTTAGGAACACCACTGCTGATAGAGAAAGGGGGAGAGGCAGATCCATCAACAACCAAGGAGATAGATCAGCCAGAGAGTAGCACAGTAAGGGAGGGAAGCCAAGAGAAGGGAGCTGAGAGATGAGACCATGATGCCACACCTTGTCAAAAGCTGTGGATATATCAAGGGCAACAACATAGGATTCCCCATTAGTAAGATGGGGAAAATATCAACAGTGGGTCTCGCCGTATGGAAGCCGTAATACTGGTGATCAGAGAGAAGACTTAGATGAATCTGAGGATATAGGAGTTGAGGAAGGATTCAGAGACTTTTGAAATGGTAGATGTCAAAGCAGTGATAATTAGAGAGGTTAGAACAGTCATCCCTATTGAGGGATAGGTTGTACCAATGCATGCTTCCAGGAAGAAGGAAAAGTTCTGGTTTTTCAACAGAAACAGAACATGAGCAAGTACAGGTGTAAGTTTGGAGGCACACTCTTTCAGTACATGGGAATGGATACCATCAGGTCCATAAACTCTGCTTGAGTCCTGAGAAAGAAGTGCTTTTTAGACAGCTGGAAAAGACATTATTGGGAGGGGCATAGAATTAGTAAGAGGAGCATCAGGGTTAGAGGAGAGACGAGAACCAAGGAGAGTTGTTTTGTCTAAGAGAGAGACCTATATCACCATCAGAATGGCAGAGTGGAGGCAAGGTAAAATGACAGAAATTGTTAGTGATACCCTTAGGTGAAGACCAGAAAGAACACTTCTTAGGTAAAGACCAGAAAGAACAATTAGGGGATAAGGATGAGAGGTTATCACACTTCCTCAGAATAAAGGAAAGCTTGCCTCATGGATACCATGCTTGCAGTCATTATAGGAAGTGATATATAGTGAATGGATTTAAAGGAAAGAGAATTTTTCCAAGCCCGATAATGCCTGACCTCTTGCCTGAATGGCCGTAGAACAAGAATGATAGAACTGTGGATTGGAAGAAGAGGTTGTCTTGGAGGAAGAGAAAATAAATACCTCCATTCCTGTAACAATAACCTTTGATGTGTGTTTGATGAAGACAGAAGCATTGCCACAAAAGAAACATTGATTTGTCCAAAGAAAGTCAGAAAAGAATACTTATAAGTTATTCCAGTCGGCTTTGTTAAGGTGCTGATATTTACATTTAGAAGGGGCCGCTGGAGGTGGAGTTGCTGTTTAAATAGATACATTTATGAGGTTGTGGTCAGGTGAACCAATTGGGGTGAGATTATGTAGCTACATTATGAAGGGTTAGACTTGAAAAACAGATCTGTAATATTAGGAGAATGGTCACAGCTGTCAGGGATATCGGTGGGTGTGGTGGTAATTTGCTCAAGATCATTGAGAATGGAGGACATGAGGGCTGGGCTTCTATCCACCAACCATCCATATGAGAGGAATTCAACTATTCTGTATGGTGAACATTGAATTCCATTGGGTGGAGGATCTCTGCTTTTGGGTGAGAGGATTTCACAGCCTCATGACAGGCATTTAGACAGTTGAAGAAAGATGTAAAATTTGTAGAATTAAGAGAGCAGTAAGCATAACAAAGGAGAACAGTGGTAGTTGGGAGACAGACCTTGAGCCAGATTACATAAAAATTTGGGTACTCAGTGTCCTTAAGGCATGACACAAGTGTGTTGATATTGATATAAGCACAGACACCATCTTTGAACTGGAATTGTGTGTGGGGATCATAGTTGGATATGAAAAAGGGGCTAGTGAGAACATTATTAGACAGTTGGGTTTCAGAGAGAAGTAAGATTTTTGGAGACGCTCATGACAGCTGGTGTTCAACAGTATTGGGGTTACTAGAGAGACGTCAAACTTTGGTATAATAAACAGAAAAACTGGCAGGTCTTTTAGAGAAGGAAGGATCATGGGAGGGGCAGGTACTACTACTGTCTGAGCCTACCCTTTCATTGGCAGAGTCAAGTAGGAATCCAGAGATTCTTTGCACCCCATGATGCTGGTGTACATAGTATTTTAGAGCAATCTTTTACAACCAAATGCATGTGAAAAACACTATAAGATTAAAAACTGTCACAAATTGGTAATTATTGTAAATATTCATATGCTGGTGATGGCATCTATCTATCTATCTATAACTATGATGCCTGTTCCCTTCAGGAACTCCCATCAAGGGGGTGGTGACTGCAAGAGTCTCCATTTATCCCTTTCCTTACAATGCCTCCCTCACATTCATCATTCCATGCATTCTTCCACCATTTCTTTCCCTACAGTATTCCACTCTGCCCATGTCACAGATGGCCTTCCTCTTACACCAGCCCCTTTAATTGTACTTTCATACACTCTCCATGTAAACTCCCAGTTTTGCATTCTTTCCACATGCCCAAACCTCCTCAAAGTATTGTTTTACCCACTCTACCATTACATGATTCATTCCCTTTGCATTCCCTGCCATACCACATCTCATACACCCCTTCATTTCTTTCTCCATTCCATCTATTCATACCACATGCTAGTCATATTACACATCTAAAAAAATCTCATTTCAGTAGTTGGGTTGGTATTGGCATAAGACTTACTGTTTAATGTATACTTCATGGTATTTCAGAGAAGATATTTATGAAAAGAATTTTAGGAATGAAAACAGTATCAGAAAATAATTATCATTGACACTAATGCCCAGGTGACTACTAACTTTACATACCTCATTCACCTCAAGGGTACTGGGAAGGCTTACACCAAGTGTACCAAAGTGCTAATTTATAAAAGGATATCAGGATCTCTTTCACAAAGTGTCGAAGTAAAAGCCCATCTTTTGTATCTTTTGAAAATATGTAGTTCTTAGACTGAATGGAAAAAGTATCAATTTGTATTATGTATGATTTTTTATTTTTCATTTACAGCTGGCGGATGTACCATCTGTCACAGCCCCTTTGTTTATTGAAATAATCCAGGCTGGGCTACCTTCAGGTGTAGAACTTTCAGTTCATGAACACATACCAGAAGAAACTGAGGTAAGTCTTTGAGACATGGTAAGACCAAAAATTTTTCATGATTGATAGAGTGATGAAAGTGACTGAATGCAGAATAAGTGAAGAGCAAGGGGGTTTTAGGAATGGTAGGGGATGTGTGGATCAGATCTTTGTGGAGAAAATAATTGGAAAAGTATCTAGGGAAAGGTAAGAAGTTGTATGCAGCTTTTATGGATGTAGAGAAAGCGTATGACAGTTGAGTGGAATGCTTTATGGGATGTGCTAAGGATATATTGTGTAGGCATGGGAACAACTGTTAGGTGATATGAAGGCAAATGCTTGTGTAAGAAGGAGTGGAGAGTCAAATGAAAGCATTGGTATCCATCCGAGTGTGAGATGGGGTTGTTTGATTCCCCCTTGGCTTTTTAACATGTATATGAATGAAGTGACAAGAGAGATGAAAGCAAATACGATGGCTAGTGACAAACCTGTTTTTGGTTGATACTGTGTTGTTTGCTGAGAGTGAAGAGGAGCTAGAGAAGGTTGTAAATGAGTTTTATGATGTAAGTGTAGCCAACTTTAAGTAAATGCAAGTAAAATTAAAGTGATGGTCTTTGAAAGGAAACAGAGTGAAAGTACAGATTTTGCAAAGCCTTATAAAGTGAGAAGGAAGTTTACTAAATTGTGTTATAGGTATGGGTAGAGAAAGACAGGATGACAAAATTTAAGTGTTTTAGGGGCTAGTTTGTGTTGGTTTCTTGATATGGAAGGAGAGGTAAGGCAAGGGCAGTACAAGGTAGAGTAAGGAAGGGTAGATATATAATTATTAATGGACAGCATAGTCATGAGCTTACATGAGAAAGACTTGGTTTGGCAGGGAATGAATTGTGGAGTGGTAAGTTAGGAGAAACATAATACTTTGGGATGGTTTAGGCATGTGGAAAGAATACAAGACAGGTAGTTTATAAGGAGTTTATAATAGATATAAGGGGTTGATGTGAGACTACCTGTGACAAGGTGAAATGGTGTGGAAGAGCACTGGAGCAAGAGAAATGAGGGAAAAATGCATGGAGTGGTGTACATGAGGGAGGCATGTAAGGACAGGATAAAGGAAGACTTGTTGTGGCCACCCTCTTGATGGGAGTTCCTGGAGGGAATGGGTATCAGAGATGTAGACAGATAGATAGATTGGTAGTTTGAATATGAGAAAGGAGGGTCATTATATGCATTGTGCAGTGATGCTGTTTCCTGTGGGGCTGGGTAATGCCGGAATGGATGAAGGCAAGCATGAATAAATACATGTGTATATATGTATATGTCTTTGTATGTGTATGTATATTTTTTCCCTGGGGATAGGGGAGAAAGAATACTTCCCACGTATTCCCTGCGTGTTGTAGAAGGCGACTAAAAGGGAAGGGAGCGGGGGGCTGGAAATCCTCCCCTCTCGTTTTTTTTTTTTTAATTTTCGAAAAGAAGGTACAGAGAAGAGGGCCAGGTGAGGATATTCCCTCAAAGGCCCAGTCCTCTGTTCTTAACGCTACCTCGCTATCGCGGGAAATGGCGAATAGTATAAAAAAAAAAAAAAAAAATGTGTATGTATATGTGTATACATTGATATATGTATATGTGTGTATATGGGCATTTATGTATATATACGTTTATGTGAATGAATGGGCCATTCTTCGTCTGTTTCCTGGCACTACCTTGCTGACACGGGATATGGTGATTGAGTATAATATTATGTTATTCTTAATATCTGTTTCCCATGTCAGCAAGGTAGCACAAAGAAACAGATGAAGAATGGCCCAACCACTCATATACACATTTTTTTTTTCTTTTTTTTTTTTTTTTTGCTTTGTCGCTGTCTCCCGCGTTTGCGAGGTAGCGCAAGGAAACAGACGAAAGAAATGGCCCAACCCACCCCCATACACATGTATATACATACGTCCACACACGCAAATACACATACCTACACATCTTTCCATGGTTTATCCCAGACGCTTCACATGCCTTGATTCAATCCACTGACAGCACGTCAACCCCGGTATACCACATCGCTCCAATTCACTCTATTCCTTGCCCTCCTTTCACCCTCCTGCATGTTCAGGCCCCGATCACACAAAATCTTTTTCACTCCATCTTTCCACCTCCAATTTGGTCTCCCTCTTCTCCTCGTTCCCTCCACCTCCGACACATATATCCTCTTGGTCAATCTTTCCTCACTCATTCTCTCCATGTGACCAAACCATTTCAAAACACCCTCTGCTGCTCTCTCAACCACGCTCTTTTTATTTCCACACATCTCTCTTACCCTTATGTTACTTACTCGATCAAACCACCTCACACCACACATTGTCCTCAAACATCTCATTTCCAGCACATCCATCCTCCTGCGCACAACTCTATCCATAGTCCACGCCTCGCAACCATACAACATTGTTGGAACCACTATTCCTTCAAACATACCCATTTTTGCTTTCCGAGATAATGTTCTCGACTTCCACACATTCTTCAAGGCTCCCAGAATTTTCGCCCCCTCCCCCACCCTATGATCCACTTCTGCTTCCATGTTTCCATCCGCTGCCAGATCCACTCCCAGATATCTAAAACACTTTACTTCCTCCAGTTTTTCTCCATTCAAACTCACCTCCCAATTGACTTGACCCTCAACCCTACTGTACCTAATAACCTTGCTCTTATTCACATTTACTCGTAACTTTCTTCTTTCACACACTTTACCAAACTCAGTCACCAGCTCCTGCAGTTTCTCACATGAATCAGCCACCAGCGCTGTATCATCAGCGAACAACAACTGACTCGCTTCCCAAGCTCTCTCATCTCCAACAGACTTCATCCTTGCCCCTCTTTCCAAAACTCTTGCATTCACCTCCCTAACAACCCCATCCATAAACAAATTAAACAACCATGGAGACATCACACACCCCTGCCGCAAACCTACATTCACTGAGAACCAATCACTTTCCCCTCTTCCTACACGTACACATGCCTTACATCCTCGATAAAAACTTTTCACTGCTTCTAACAACTTGCCTCCCACACCATATATTCTTAATACCTTCCACAGAGCATCTCTATCAACTCTATCATATGCCTTCTCCAGATCCATAAATGCTACATACAAATCCATTTGCTTTTCTAAGTATTTCTCACATACATTCTTCAAAGCAAACACCTGATCCACACATCCTCTACCACTTCTGAAACCACACTGCTCTTCCCCAATCTGATGCTCTGTACATGCCTTCACCCTCTCAATCAATACCCTCCCATACAATTTGCCAGGAATACTCAACAAACTTATACCTCTGTAATTTGAGCACTCACTCTTATCCCCTTTGCCTTTGTACAATGGCACTATGCACGCATTCCGCCAATCCTCAGGCACCTCACCATGAGTCATACATACATTAAATAACCTTACCAACCAGTCAACAATACAGTCACCCCCTTTTTTAATAAATTCCACTGCAGTACCATCCAAACCTGCTGCCTTGCCGGCTTTCATCTTCCGCAAAGCTTTTACTACCTCTTCTCTGTTTACCAAATCATTTTCCCTAACCCTCGCACTTTGCACACCACCTCGACCAAAACACCCTATATCTGCCACTCTATCATCAAACACATTCAACCACTCTGTCATCAAACACATTCAACAAACCTTCAAAATACTCACTCCATCTCCTTCTCACATCACCACTACTTGTTATTACCTCCCCATTTGCGCCCTTCACTGAAGTTCCCATTTGCTCCCTTGTCGTACGCACTTTATTTACCTCCTTCCAGAACATCCTTTTATTCTCCCTAAAATTTAATGATATTTAATGTATACACATATGTATACATAAATGCCCATACATGCACATTTCAACTTATACATACATATACATACACAACCATATACATATATACACATGTACATATTCATACTTGCTGCCTTCATCCTTTCCCGTCGCTACCCCTCCACATAGGAAACAGCATCCCCCCCTCTAGTGAGGAAGTGCCAGGAGAGAGAGAGAGAGAGAGAGAGAGAGAGAGAGAGAGAGAGAGAGATTTGCATTGTTGATTTCATATATGTATAAATGTAGTAGATTGATTTACCTTTCTCATTCAGCAAAGTATTATGATGAGAAGTGTTCCTTATATGTTCTGTATATGGTTCTACACATTTGCTTGTGCTTTTTAAATCACAATTCCTACTAAGTCTTAGAAAATGTAGGTAATATATGAAAGATCAGTGTATGAAGCATTATGTGAAAGTTAGTTAGGAATGGAGAATCCAGATGTCACTTGCACTTTTTTTATGTATTCTGTGAATGTAAATCCTGGGTGATCATTTGTTTCTTTAAGAGTTGTTTATTGGTTTCAAAGCTGAGTTTGTGACATATTTGAAGTCTTAGTTTACAGATTCTAATGTATGTGATCCACTGGTTACCATTTAAATAGGAAAGTAAGTGCACTTTAACATGCACATCTGCTTTGTAGATGACCATTTACTGGTGTAAACATGTAGATTGTATGGTATAATCCAAGGAAATTTCAGGCACTACACAGTTCTTTTGGAGTAAGTGATAGGCTGATTATCTTTTGGAAGTAGCCACTTTATTTATTCATTGCACATTTTCAATTTTGATTGAATTTGAAAGACTAGTACAAGAGGTCCTTGCTCTGTGATAGGGTTTTGCCATTGTAGCAGAATGTCTTGTATGAGGTATTGAAACCTATGTTAAGCATGTTGCTCATGAGGGAAACCATTCCGATGTATTGTGGGAAGGGTGATACTGATCTGGGAAGACATGATGTACCATGAAAGTAAGGAAGGTGCTTTTAGAAATCAACAAAACTGATGAAAACTATATTTAGATTGCTAGTAGGGAGGGCTATGCTGATCTGGAAAAAAAAAAAGAGGGTACTGTAAAGGTAAGGGAAATGCTTTTAAAATCAACAGAATCTAAGAAAACTTTACCTTAACTAATACTAGGGAGGGTTATACTGATCCGGGATAATTTGGGGTGATGTAATGTTCAGGAAAACTTTTAAAAGGCAACAATCAATGAAAACCTAACTTAAATCCCTCTTGAAACCTAAATTTGCATTATTGTTTATAGATTTACGTTAATGTACGGAAAAAGTTCCATTACAAGCGGTTATCTTTGTGTTGTCCCTAAACTGGAACTTTATCACACCTTAAAATACTAGTACTTTTATTACTTAAGGAAAGAGATGCTAAGTAATCAACCAGTCTTGAGTGACCCTGAATTTGAAAGCATTGCAGAATTATATGGAATTATATACCAGCTACAGTCACACACTTGCTGAAATACTTATACCCAAGGAAACATCAGTATCATATACTGAAATAAACAGACTGTTTTCACCTTGGATGAAACCAGGCAACCTGTCCGCTGCGGAGAACAGGAAAATGTTTGTGTTTACAAGCCATGTTCCTGTAACTTCCTCAAAGTGGAACAGTGGTGGGAATCATGAATTATATTCCTTTGCTATCACACGAAATACATGATCAATAAAAGAACCCTTAAATGCTCTCTTTGATTATTGTATTATTAAAGGAAAAGCACATTGGGTATGTTATATCTGTCCATCTACCCAGCCAGGTATTATTAGCAATATGCCTCCCTGGTCAGTGGCTGCCTACCAACAGTTTTGTATGAGAAATTAAAGATGTTAACCTAGTTCTTGCACTTGTTTTTTGACACATGGTATACCAGTACAATACTGTGATAGTAATCTTTTACTTTGATTGAAAAATACCACAAAATAAAGATGGTATTTTAAGGACTTTTAGTGAAATGATGGCAGACCAAAATAATCGGATGTTTCTCCCACAACTACTGCAGAAATGTATTTAGATATGTGTCTTAGTAGCTTTAAGTATTCACATGACTGCTTTTGCAGTTTTCATAAGCTCCTGGAGTTGGTATGCAAGTCTAAGGAAGTTCATTTATTTTTGTATGTAATACCAGTGTTAAAGTCTTCTGAGAATTTTTTTCGGACACATTGTGTTTCACTGTTTTCAAGTCAGGTAGTTCTCACTCATGGCGCATTAAGAATATTACATGAATGTTAACCAAGCATTCCTTGAAATTGCAGGCAAGTTTCCAAGGTAACACAACAGCTATAAGACACCATATTAATTTTTATGTAACATTTGTTACTTTTAAGCTCATTAAGCAAAGTATTTATGATTGATGATATCAATTTTTTTCCAGGTGCGATACATCCCGGATTTAGAGCTCAGGAACCTATACAAACAGCTTCATGATCTTGGAGGACCCAGTAAAAAATAATGTAAATAGTTTGAGTATCCCTGTAAAATTTTAGACTCGGTGCAAAGTAAGTATTTATCAGTTGTCTCATTTCTTCTGGTTGTTAATAAACCGATTTTCATGTTAGAATGTATAAAAATCCTTGCTTTTTTGACATGGATCATGTAGTTCCTTCATTGGCCTCTTTAGATGTACTCTGTGATTTGATATGAATAATAGAAAATATATACACTTGTATTGGAAAATATCTAATCATCAGGGATATAGTTTACTTCCATGCTCTTTTCCTTCTTCTGGAAAATAATACAGGGGGGGGGGGGAGGATTTGCAGCCCCTCCCACTCCCTCCTTTCTTTGTCACCTTCTGCAACATGCAAGCAATACATGGAGCTATGGTTTCGGTACATTACATGTGACAGCTAGAGACTGAGTGGGAACAAATGTGGCCTTCTTAAATGTTTTCCTGGCACTACCTTGCTGAAGCAGGGGGTGGCAATGCTGTTTCCTGTGGGGCAGGGGTAGCGCCAGGAATGGATGAAGGCAAGCAAGTATGAATACATACATGTGTATATATATATATGTATGCATACAGATGTGTATATGTTGATATGTATATGTATGCATATGTGCGTTTACAGGCATTCATGTATATATGTGTGTATGAGTGGATGGGACATTCTTCATCTGTTTCCTGGCACTACCTCGCTGAGATGGGAGACAGCAGTCAAGCATAAAAAATATAGATAAAATATATTGGGGAGAAAGCATACTTCCCATGTATTCCCTGCGTGTCATAGAAGGTGACTGAAAGGGGAGGGAGCTTGGGGGCTGGAAATCCTCCCCTCCTGTTTTTCTTTTTCCAGAGGAAGCAGAGAAAGGGGCCAAGTGAGGATATGCCCTCTAAGGCTCAGTCCATTGTTTTTAATGGTACCTCACTAAAATGGGAAATGGCAAATTTGATTGAAAAAGACAAATATATAGAAAAACTGGAGGAAGTGAAGTGTTTTAGATACCTGGGAGTGGATTTGGCAGCGGATGGAACCATGGAAGCAGAAGTGAGTCACAGGGTGGGGGAGGGGGTGAAAGTTCTGAAATGTATGGGTGAGAACATTATCTTGGAAATCAAAAATGGGTATGTTTAAAGGAATAGTGGTTCCAACAATGTTATATGGTTGCGAGGCGTGGGCTATAGATAGGCTTGTGTGGAGGAGGGTGGATGTGTTGGAAATGAGATGTTTGAGGACAATATGAGGTGTGAGGTGGTTTGATTAAGTAATGAAATGGTAAGAGAGATGTGTGATAATAAAAAGAGTGTGGTTGAGAGAACAGAAGAGGGTGTATTGAAATGGTTTGGTCACATGGAGAGAATGAGTGAGGAAAGATTGACAAAGAGAATATATGTGTCAGAGGTGGAGGGAACAAGAAGTGGGAGACCAAATTGGAGGTGGAAGGATGGAGTGAAAAAGATTTTGAGCGATCGGGGCCTGAACATGCAGGAGGGTGAAAGGTGTGCAAGGAATAGAGTGAATATGGAACAATGTGGTATACCGGGGTCGACATGCTGTCGTGGATTGAACCAGGGGATGTGAAGCGTCTGGGGTAAACCATGGAAAGTTTTGTGGGGCCTGGATGTGGAGAGGGAGCTGTGGTTTCGGTGCATTATACATTACGGCTAGAGACTGAGTGTGAACGAATGTGGCCTTTGTTGTCTTTTCCTAGTGCTACCTCGCGCGCATGCGGGGGTAGGGGGTTGTCATTTCATGTGTGGTGGGTTGGCAACAGGAATGGATGAAGGCAGCAAGTATGAATTATGTACATGTGTATATATGTATATGTCTGTGTGTGTATATATATGTATACGTTGAAATGTATAGGTATGTATATGTGCGTGTGTGGACGTGCATGTATATGTATGTGTATGTGGGTGGGTTGGGCCATTCTTTCATTTGTTTCCTTGCGCTACCTCATTAACGAGGGAGACAGCGACAAAGTATAATTTATAATGATAATATTTCCCTTTTTTAGAAATTTAAATACAAGAAGGGGAATATTTCCCTTTTTTAGAAATTTAAATACAAGGAGGGGAGGGTTTCCAGCCCCCTTTAGTCACCTACAACATGTGGGAAGTATTCTTTCTCCCCTATCCTGTGTGGCGAGGTAGCGAGAGGAATAGATGAAGGTAAGCAAATATGAATATGTGTTATCTTATTTACATTTATTGTACTTTGTTGCTGTCTCCGGCAACATATATTTATATGTCTGTGTATGTATATGTGCATGCATGGGCGTTTATGTACATATATGTGTATATGAGTGGATGGGCCATTCTTTGTCTGTTTCCTGGCACTACTTCGCTAACACGGGAAACAGTGGTTAAAGTTAATAGTAATAATATTAATAATAATAATGATAATATTGATATTCATTATACTTGATTGCAGTTTTCCACGTCAGCAAGGTAGTGCCTGGAAGCAGATGAAGAATTGCCCATACACACATATAAATACATATATAAATTGGGAGGATGGTTTTTTCTTCTTGTCTGGTCGTTTTGGTGTATATGTTTTTTGTCAGTGTTGCATCTTCTAGAAGAAAGTAAGGGATCTGAAAGATTCTTGAAATGTGAGGCAGATGTAAGCCTTTTTTATTTCTGCTTTATAGGGTTGGTAGTTTGTTAGCTTTGGAGTGGTGTGGATGGGAAGGACCTAGTGATATTACAAAGGACCAAGTGCAGAATGTACTGAGATGAGATTGTATTTTAAATGTATATGAAGTATTTTTGTTTTGTGCATTTCTTGAGTGGTTGTGGTTGCTTGACAGGCAGTGGTATTTTGTAGTATTGTTTTATTTTTTTGTTACAATATTTAGGACTATGAGAGTGCAGTTTTGGATTCATGTCTGCTAGGAGTTAAAAAAAAAAAGATGATGAATTTCTTGGGGGAAGCAGACACTCAATTTTGAGTGACAGTATAGTATTCTGATTGTGATGTGGTTTTGCATGTTGTTAACTAAGCAGTATCATCATACTGTAGTATGACGCAGTCATGGAGCGAGTGAATGAAGAGGGGTACTTCACTATAGAGCTTGAGGATTTGGAAATGAAGTTCACACACACACACGTAAATGAAAGATAAAGTACATTTTCACTCAATACAAGCATTGTATCCATGGCAAAATTAGTTTGTACAAAGACAGCTCAGACAGATTATGGAATAAACTTAGGCACTGTTCTTGGTTGGTATGCAGTACTTACTTGTTATACATATTACATGTCAGTTTGCAGCACTTTTAAATAATCGTTTTTTAAGGACATTATATAGCCTCCAATATTCATATTTAGGTTCAAAAGGATAAGGACAATGGGAGTCATTGTTGGTCACTGTTAATTCAGTGCAAGATCTTGCTTCTCTTGGGTGTGATATTAAGACAGTCAATTTAAAGTTTCTGTTTTTATTGTACATACTTAGAATATATGCCTTCCCAACATAGTCACAGACATTCATGGTTATATTTTAAAATATAAAATATGATTTAAGAGGTAATATAATTTAACACCCAAGAATTACATGCTGATGATGGACTGATTTTGATCCTCATGGTAAACAGCTTCCATCTAGAGCAGATTTAAAACATATAGTATTAACTAAAGCTTGAATTATGCTTTGTTTTTAAAGATCACTGTTTTCACTTGGTGAAATATGTGCAAAATGTTATTTTCATTACAGTGCAAATAGCATGAAAGCTGGTTTCACCATATATGGAATGAGACAAGAAGGTAGTTCACTTTTCTTTTATCAGATATTTGAGGGACACATTTAAGTTACTTTGGATACTGATGATTAGAGGGTGCCTGAGGAAAATGACGTTAATTTTGCAGGTTGTTAATTACAAGGTGTGGTCTGGTTGGTGTGACTGTTGCACCATGACCTTGGACCAGTGTGTTATACTGAGGACAGTGTCTGGTCTGTTGAAGTGACTCTTACACATCCTCAATCCAGTTTAGGGGTGAACTCAACATCATGATGTAAAGCTCAAAACAAACTGGTATGTAAAAATGAAAAAAAAAGTTTTTTTTTTTTTAATGTTAAAACTCTAATACTCATAAAATTAAATACAGCTGTTATATTGAAGTATGTGTATAATGAAACTGATGAATATTGAACGTAAATTAACAGAAATATGCTGATAGCAATAATCGGAGTTTTCTTTGATGAAGCAATTTAACATGCTTTTGTGGACAAAAAATTCATTATTATTAACCCAATTTCATTGTTTTAGTTGGGCAGTGAAACAGAATATTTGTTTCATTTGCCAACAATGTAAATCGCTTAGTTAAATCATGATTAAGTTTTGTATAATTGTATAGCTTGTGTCACTTCTGTCTCTCCCCATTTTATCATCTTCCTAAAACACTGATACATGTTTATAATGATGAAATTTTTTTCTTCAAAAACACATTGTTTCATTGAAAAGAAAAAAAAAAAAACTTTTTTTTCTTAAAGAGGTGAGAGGACACAGCCAGCAGAGGCTCTAATCAAGGCCATCTCAGAGTTGACTTTCTAAAGAAGGAGAATGGGGCCAAGTGAGGATGTTCCCTCCTAGGCTCAGTTCTCTGTTCTTAACGCTACCTCGCTAATATGGGAAATGGTGAAGATATACATAGATGTGTGTGTGTGTATGTATATTGATAGGTGTATTTTATCCCTGGGGATAGGGGAGATAGAATACTTCCCACGTATTCCCTGTGTGTCGTAGAAGGCAACTAAAAGGGAAGGGAGCAGGTGGCTGGAAATCCTCCCCTCTCAATTTTTTTAATTTTCCAAAAGAAAGAACAGAGAAGGGGGTCAGGTGAGGATATTTCCTCAAAGGCCCAGTCCTCTGTTCTTAACGCTACCTCGCTAATGCGGGAAATGGCAAATAGTATAAAAAAGAAAAAAAAAATATGTATATATATATATGTGTGTGTGTATATGAACAGATGGGCCATTCTTCGTCCATTTCCTGGCGCTACCTTGCTGATGTGGGAAACAGCGATTAATATAATAATATATATCTTAGCCTGTGCCAGGTACCCATTTTATCAACCAACCCCTTGGGGTGGATGAACAGCTGGATTGATTGGACCAACTGCTGCAACCAGGAGTCGAACTTATTTGCTCAACCGTGGCAGCCCGTTAGTGTGTCAGTCAGGAATGTTAGCCCTACACCACAGAAGTAGGTATTAAAAAATGGTCACTGATCTCATGAGAAACACTTCTTTAAATCAGTTATATTGTTTTATAAGAGTATGACCAGTTTTTCGTGATTTGATAAAAAATCCAAAACAGGAGTAAAATTTTATAAAATTTTCATCTTTACTTTCAAGGAATTTGTAATTTGCTATCCCCAAATTCTGGATGTGCACCTGCACCTGGTTTTGCCGATTTCACTGCCATGAAGAAGAAATTGGCCTCAACTGGGCTGTACTAATGGTACACCCTAAATCAGCATCTCCATTATTAAGCGTAGGTAGTAGTTGGTAGACAGCCACCAACCAGGGAGGTATATTATCTGTGCTACCCACCTGGGTAGTGAGAGGGTTAACAACAGCTATGTTGTGAGCCAGCACTTCAGTGGTTGTCATATGTTGCACTCCTTTGACCCAGGTAGCTGTCTTTTCCTTCTGCCTCACCTACATGTGGACTGTTAGCCTTCTGATCACAACCACAGAATCTCTCCTTGTCACCCTTATCACTGCCTTGTTGCAAAATGGTAGGAGTAATAGATAAAGTAGTAGGTAAGAGCATTAGGTAGAAATAGTAGGTTGGATCATTAGGCAAGAATATTAGGTTGAAACATCAGCTATAATTAGTTGGTATGAACATAAGGTAGGAGCCTCTGAAAACACTGCACTAGAGTTGCCTTGTGCCAGTGCTTTGTAAAAGGTGAGGCATGAAGGCTAAGAAGTGGCACTGGAGTTCACTAGTTATGGAGACTGTTGTCATGGCTACCCCATTGAATCTGGGCCACAAACTGTGATACTTCCAGTAATGACTGCAGTTGGCAGTACTCAAGATAGACATCTGTGTACTTTGATATACTGCCAATCTAGACGCTGGTCACACTCAAGAGGGGACTGATGTCTAGTTTGTGGAGGAAATGTCACAACTAGTGACTACCTAAAATTTCTGGAATGTATTTAATATGTTTGACTGTCTTCTATCTATCCATATCTCTGATGCCTGTTCCCTTTGGAAACTCCCTCAAGGGGTGGCCAAGGCAAAAGAGCTTCCATAACTGGAGATCTCCAGTGCCGCTTCTTTGCCTTTTAGTGCCTCACCCTTAACAGGCCACTGGCAGAGAGCAACTCTAGTGCAATGTTTCTAGAGGCTCTTAACTTGGTTTTTTTTTTATCAAGTACTACTATCTAACGCTCACACCTAAAAGTGTTCCAGTTACCTATTTTACTTAATGCTACTATCTAATGTTCCTTCTTACTACTATCTATTGCTCCTACTATTTTGCATAAGGGCAGGGCTTGCACATATTGCTCACCACAGAAAAATCTAGAGTTGTGAAGAACGAGTTGCTCGAGTTATGTTTTGTCAAGTGTTATGTGTGACAAGGAGAGATTATACATTTGTGAACAGAATCCCAGCAGTCCTTATTCCACCTTTGTGTGGAATAATCCCCAGGTTCAAGCTTGCCTTCTTAAATTTCTATTCTTTAGTGGTGGGGGGAGCCTTTAATAAAAACAAAGTAAATGACCTCTATGTTGCTCAGTGTTACATTGGTAAAACCCACATAAATCAAGTGTGTCCCAAGATAACACTCACAATTATAGACACTGAATGCTCTGAAATTAATGTTTTGCACTCTTTCACCAATCAGTTCAAGTAGTCACTCTGTTACCTTTATCACATGAAAACTTGGCCCCAAGTTGCAGCCTTAAGTGCCACTTCAGCTTCCCTTTCCTAGAACTAAGACAGACTAAGGGCCTCTTCTGTTCTGGACAATAAAATCTAAGAGCCCCATTTAACAGCTGGTCCTCTTAACTAGCCCACATCTTTGAAGCTGTCCTCCCTCAGCTCAAAATATAAGTGCCCTTAAAGTCTTATTTACAATTGGTCTTTTCTCACCCTTTATATGCCATTTATGATTTTTATCTGACATTTGGTCCTACATTTCTTAGAATTAAATTAATTTCCCCCATAAATGCAAACAAAGTCAATCCATTCACTTATCTTGAGCAAACTATGTAAATATTATATTACTAATATAACTATCATGCAAAATTTATATTTATTTTGCTTTGTCGCTGTCTCCCATGTTAGCGAGGTAGCGCAAGGAAACAGACAAAAGAATGGCCCAACCCACCCACTTACACATGTATATACATACACGTCCACACACGCAGATATACATACCTATACATCTCAATGTACACATATATATACACACACAGACATATACATATATACACATGTACATAATTCATAGTCTGCCTTTATTTATTCTCAATCGCCACCTCGCCACACATGAAATAACAACTCCCTCCCCCCTCATGTGTGCGAGGTAGCGCTAGGAAAAGATAACAAAGGCCCCATTTATATGTATATGTATACATAAAAAATGTGGAAAGGGAGCTGTGGTTTCGGTGCATTATTACATGACAGCTAGAGACTGAGTGTGAATGAATGGGGCCTTTGTTGTCTTTTCCTAGCGCTACCTCACACACATGAGGGGGGAGGGAGTTGTTATTCCATGTGTGGCGAGGTGGCAATGGGAATAAATAAGGGCAGACTATGAATTATGTACATGTGTATATATGTATATGTCTGTGTGTGTATATATATGTACACTGAGATGTATAGGTATGTATATTTGCGTGTGTGGACGTATATGTATATACATGTGTATGTGGGTGGGTTGGGCCATTCTTTCGTCTGTTTCTTTGCGCTACCTTGCTAACGCGGGAGACAGCGACAAAGCAAAATAATATAATATAACATACAAAAAAAATGTTAAACACAGCACAATAATTTAATAATGAAGTATATGGAAAGCAAATCACCATTCAGCATGCCATCTTCAACAATAGAAATGAGAGAGAACTATGAAAAATGTTTGAACAAACAATACAGCTGCCAAGAGTATTAGCAAATTCACCATTAGATTTGTCTTTCATACATTTTTATAACTTACAATTAAATCATAAGCCAATACTCAGCTGCAAGTATATTTTTCATGAATAAGTAATATAAAATTTTATTAGCAGCTTTTAGTTATTCACAATTATTTAGACTAATTCTGACATATTTACAAATCATATGACACAATAAAACCTTTCCATATAGCAGGTAGTACATGTATTGCTTAAAAATTATAACCAATGGCTATGCATTTGTAAATAATGAAACTAAAAGATAACCAGGAAAAAATATATGAATATTTCCAAAGGAAATGCTGCCCGAGACAGAATGGGTTCTTAGGTTTGAGTCATGTATTACAAATCTGAACTTTAGAGTTAGGGCAGGCATTGGTTATGACAAAACGGACATAAGGATCTACTTTCTTTTCTTGGACTGCCACAAAGCTTTGGAGACCGTCCTCCAAAAGAATCTGATAAAAAAAATTGAGCCACAGGGAAGTATAAAAGGAAGACTTCTTTGTTTAAAAATTTCTAAAATGGATGCATGTTATAGATACTTTCTCAAAATCCTAAGTGTAACCAATAGGGTCCTACACTGCTGTCTTAAGGGCATTGCTATTTCTGGTTTATGTAAACAACTTGTCCAGAGGACTGGAATCATACCTGAGTATGCATGGGAAAGAGGCTAAAATTATGAGAAATTAGGTGTTGGTAGGTTTGTGAAACCCCTAACAAGACCCATACAACCTCTAGCTGTGGTCAAGTACATGTTAATAAAGATCAACCAAAGTATATGTAAGTAAATGATGGGAAAAAGAGGAAGGAGACCTCATTATAACAACCATCTTGCAAGACATAAATTGCAGGAATCAACATGTGAAAGGGACTTAGGGGAGGTTAGAGTAATATGCCTATCCCTAGATCATCACATCAGGAAGACTTTGAAAGTATAAATTATCAGTAAACATTAAAATCACCTTCATATAGAATGACATAGATATGTTTAAAGGACATAACAGACACAAACCATAGTATACAGCACCAGCTTGGTAACCCCACTTGAGCAGACACAAAGACCTACAAAAGGTCCAGATGTGGGCAACAGGGACTGCAATAAGTAAAGGAAGTAAGCTACATCAAAAGGCAAGCAGCTATGGAATTACCAACACTTGGAGAAATATAAGAGGGGGAACATTATGGCACCATACCAGTTCCTGACCTGATCTGATGAAATGACCATTAAACAATTCTTTAGAACATAAATGCCAGGCTAAGATGACAACAGGAAATTATGGAAGAACAGTTACTAAAGATGTCACAAAGTAACCTTTATGGTTGAGAGAATATATGGATTTTTGAGTTTTTGAAATATGTAAAGCACTACAACTTATTCGTTATTCAGTGTTATTTAACATAAAGTACCTAAAAACTAATGCAAGAGAATTATATGTTTTAGCTTTCCTTAAAAAAATTCATCAATCTGGTTGTTACCAGTTTTTCCAATACTTTTTTTTTGCATTCTATTCAGTTTCAAATCGGAGTTTTTTAAGCATTTTGTTTGTACATGTTCAACAACAGCCCTGATATTGCAGGTGTCCAATACTGGGTTAGGTCACAACTCCAGTACAATATGACCAAACTTGTCAACAAAAATTGTCTCCAAATGGCAATTTCTATTGAAAGAGGAAGGCCATAAATCACTGCTCGAAGCATTACTGACTACATGTTTGCCTATATCATCATTAACATATACATCTCTCATTCAACTACCAAATACTCACAGCTCTACCAATTCCAGCTTACTAAATTAATTCCTAAACCTTAAAATATCCTGAAAACATTTAAAGCCTATTTCATTCTACCAGATAATACTTTCATCAGAAATTGTTTAACCATTAACCAATTCTGCTAACATTATTTGCCAATACCACCATAAACATTCAAAAATGACAAAATCACCATGACAATTAGGTCTGATGATTACTGTTAGTTACAAGTCACCTAGATTACTGCCTTTGTCCCAAAGATACAATAACTGAACCAGATATTAAACTCACCACATTGTGTAATTCATGATCAAATAACCAAGTTCCTTAGTTTGGATATGATCCCACAAATCATTAAATTCATCACGATCATTAACCACTTTTACAGTTACAAATTTTACCTACAAAGCTAATGAATTCATTTCTGAACTTAAGATTCAGTTTTCACCAATGAAAGTGTTCCTACTGGCAAACTTTACCATCTCACAAAATGCCTGCATTACAGACAAGAAATTCCATAAAAAAGATCCAAGAGTCTTCCTTTCTACACAACTCAATTTTATATTTTTATGTACTAACTTGCTGGTGAATGAAAATTAGCCTTTCCTAGAACAACAAATTTATCCTAGGAACCCAAATATGCATTTATACTATTATTATATAATCCCAGAGCCTCTTTTATTGGGCTTCTGCAGCTTTGAGGCTATGCTATAAATCAGAAGCAGGGAAACAATGGAGTTTTTGGGAGTGAAAAGTTCCATAACAGTACTACCTTGTCGAAGGATTATTTTTCTTATTCACTGTTTCCCAAGTCATAGAAGTAGCACCAGGAAATAGACGAAGGATGGCCCATCCACTCATATACATAAATGCCCCTACACATATGTGTACATATCAACATATATATACATGTACATATTCATGCTTGCCTTCATCTGTTTCCAGTGCTACCCTGCCCTACAGGAAACAGCATTGCTACCTGCTGCTTCAGCAAGGTAGCACCAGGAAAACAGACAAAAAAAATAAAGCCACATTCATTCACTCTGTCTAAAGCTCTCATGTGTAATGCACCAAAACCACAGCTCCCTATCCACATCCAGGCCCCTTTCCATAGTTTACCCCAGATGCTTCACATGCCCTGGTTCAGTCCACTGACAGCACATCAACCCCAGTATACCACATCGTTCCATTTCGCTCTATTCCTTGTATGCCTCTCACCCTCCAGTATATTCAGGCCCCGATCGCTCAAAATCTTTTTCACTCCATCCTTCCACCTCCAATTTGGTCTCCTGCTTCTTGCTCTCTCCACCTATGACACTTATATCCTCTCTGTCAATCTTTCCTCACTCATTCTCTCCCTATGTCCAACCATTTCAACACACCCTCTTCTGCTCTCTCAACCACACTCTTGGAAAGGTCTGTGGGGCCTGGATGTGGTTTTGGTGCATTACACATGACAGCTAGAAACTGAGTGTGAACGAATGTGGCCTTTTGTCTGTTTTCCTGGCACTACCTTGCTGAAGCAGTGGATAGTGATGCAGTTTTCCTGAGGGGAGGGAAGTGACAGAAATGGATGAAGGCAAGCAAGTATATTCAAATATGTACATGTGTATGTATGTAATGTCTGCATATGTATATGTTTGTATGTGGGCATTTATGTATATCTATATGTGTATATGAGTGAATTCTCACACTGCAAAGGTTGGTGACTGAGTTTGGAAAAGTGTGTGAAAGGAGAAAGTTGAGAGTAAATGTGCTTAAGAGCAAGGTTATTAGGTTCAGTAGGGTTGAGGGACAAGTTAACTGGGATGTAAGTCTGAATGGAGAAAAATTGGAGGAAGTGAAGTGTTTTAGATATCTGGGAGTGGACTTAGCAGCAGATGGAACTACAGAAGCAAAAGTGAGTCACAGGGTGAGGGAGAGGGCAAAGCTTCTGGGAGCGATGAAGAATGTGTGAAAAGAGAGAACATTATCTTGGAGAGCAAAAATGGGTATGTTTGAAGGAATAGTAATTCCAACAATGTTATATGGTTGAGAGGCATGGGCCATAGATAGGGTTATACGGAGGAGGATGGATGTGTTCAAAATGAAATGTTTGAAAACAATATGTGGAGTGAGGTGGTTTGATCGAGAAAGTAATGTAAGGGTAAGAGACATGTGTAGAAATAAAGAGTATGGTTGAGAGAGCAGAAGAGGGTATGTTGAGATGGTTTGGACATATGGAGAGAATGAGCAAGGAAAGATTGACAAAGAGGATATAAGTGTCAGAGGTGGAGGGAACAAGGAGAAGCAGGAGACCAAATTGGAGGTGGAAGGATGGAGTGAAAAAGATTTAGAGTGATCGAGGCCTGAACATACAGGAGGGTGAGAGGCATGCACGGAATAGAGTGAATTGGAATGATGTGGTATACCAGGGTAGATGTGCTGTTAATGGACTGAACCAGGGCATGTAAAACATCTGGGGTAAATCATAGAAAGGTCTGTCGGGCCTGGATGTGGATAGGGAATTATGGTTTCAGTGCATTACACGACAGTTAAAAACTGAGTGTGAATGAATGTGGCCTTTTTTCGTCTGTTTCCTGGCGCTACCTCACTGAAGCAGGGGGTGGTGATGCACAGCGAATAGATAAAGGCAAGTGAGTATGAATATGTACGTGTATATATGTACACGGATGTGTATGTATATGTATGTATATTGTGCATATTGATGTGTATGTATGGGTTTATGTGTATGTGTATATGAGTGGATGGGTCTTTCTTTGTCTGTTTCCTGGCACTATCTGTGACACATCAGGCGGCAATCAAGTACAATAAATAAATTATATTTATTTCATCTGTTGTACTTGACCGATGCTTCCCATGTCAGCAAGGTAGTGCCTGGAAACAGACAAAGAAAGACTTGTCCACCCACATACACATATATAATACAAACAGCCATATATATATATATATATATATATATATATATACACATGTACATATTCATACTTGCTTACCTTCATCTATTCCCAGCACCACCCCCCACACAGGAAACAGCATTGCCATCCCCTGCATCAACGAGGTACCACCAGGAAAACAGACACAAAAAGGCTACACTCAGTCTCTAGCTGTCATTAATAATGCACCAAAACCAAAATTCCCCATCCAAATCCATGCCCCACAGACCTTTCTATGATTTATCTCAGACGTTTCACATGCCCTGGGATGGTCCATTAAAAGCACAAAACCCCGGTACATCAAATTGTTCCAATTCACTCTTCTTTGCACACCTCTCACCCTTCTGCATGTTCAGGCCCTGATAGCTCAAAATCTTTTTCACTCCATTCTTCCACCTCCAATTTATTCTGGTTCTCCTTGTTCCCTCCACCTTTGACACATATATCCTTTTTGTCAACCTTTCTTCACTCATTCTCTCCATATGTCCAAACCATTTCAACACACCCTCTTCTGCTCTCTCAACCACACTTTTTTATTACCAAACCTCTCTCTTACCCTTATTGTGGTCGTTTACTGTGTTTATGGATAGGGTGCAAAGCATCTTGAAGCAAGAAGCAGATCTATAGTATGAATGGGTTGGGGAGGTGAATCAGTTACTCTATGCAGATGATAGATCTCTGGTAGCAGACTCCAAAGAGATGTTCCAACACCTGATGACAAAGTTTTGGGGTGTGCAGTAAGAAGTTTGTAATTGAACAAAAGTAAAGTCATAAGGTGTAGCAAAGAGAGACAAGATAGTTTTAAAGTAAGTGTAAATGAGAAAAGACCTGGAGAAAATGGATGTTAACAATAATATCTAAAAGTGAAAGTTTTGTAATTTACATGTTAACAAAATTAACTGTATATCAGGGAAGGTGGACATTATATGGGAAATTTTCCTAAGGTTTTATACAAATGAGTATCTGGAAAGCAATCAGAGATGACCAAGCCACAATTTCTGTTTTAACACTGTGCTGTATATATTAATACTGAACATATCTGTTGTTTTAACTTATAAAACATTTCAATGTGAAACCCTTCTAGTTTATCACACAGGTGTATAAACCATGCCAAGTGAGCAATAATATAACATTTACACACCACAACCAACCTGGTGATCTGGTATTAGCAAACAACAAACATTCTATTTTAGGGTTTCCTCTTGCTTCTAACTTTGAATTTTTTCCTACAATTCTATTACTATTTTCTACCCCATGTAAAATTTCTGATGCAATTATTTTTCCAACACACTTTGTTTATAGTGCAAGAAGGAGGAAGAAAACTGATTTTTCTATTTTGGCTGCAAATCCAACTGGCAAAATTACTCACTAAGTTCTTCAAGCACTGTTACTAGGTTTACGACACCTGAAGATAAGGGCAAGACTGATGGTGAAAAATGTCTGAGGATAACTCAAAAAGGCCACCTCTTTCCAAATGAAAGAAAGGACCACATGATCTGAACTGAAAAACAATTCATTGAATTAATTGTGCTAAAGCAGATGGGCAATGTTGAGACTCGGCAATGAACATGCACGTTCAGTCTCAAGGTTTGCTGAGCAATATTTGCACTATTATTAAAAGTGGTAAATCAGTCATCTTAATATCTCAGACTAAACTAACCCTTCTCCCCTGTAGGGTGCCACCCTATGGAAGTACATAATCAAGAAAATAATTCTGTTTAACAAACTGAGTCCTGTACTGCTGGGATGCAGTTGCTCGTAATATATACTTAAATCAGTGTCATCCTGACAACTTTTACAGAACAACAAACATTTTAAGAGATTAAATAATATGTAACATGTTAAAAACATGAAAATTAAGACATACTGTGGCTATATACATATTTTACATAAAAACTAACAATAACATCTTTTACATCTTTGTCCACTTTTTCTGAGCTATATCTTCATTTCCCTCATCTTCAGATAATTTTCTCTTTCTATTCTTCTTTCCATGAGACTTACCACATGAGGTTCCAGCTTCATCACTGATCTCTGAGGTGGATACTGACTTCATTGACTGAGAGGTGTGTGATGTAGCCTCCTGCAGTGGAGCTGAAGACTGTGAAAATGTTCCATGTCCACTTGCTACAAACCCAGCTGAAGGGCTTACAGCACGAGTGGAATATATTGAAGTGGTAGGTGATGGTTCAGTAGCTGGGGACATGCTGAGAGCTAATCCACTTGAGGAATAAGCAGCCAGTGGTGTTGATGTAAGATATGCTGGTGATGGTAACTGTGCTGGAGCTAAATTGACTGGGAGTAAACTGGGCTGCATCTGCAAAGGAATTTTTGGATTATAAGTTATTATTTTCTGCGCTTGGTCAATGCGCATGCTAGAGATACAAAACCACATCTATTAAAGAGAAAGGAAGCATGAAATTCTATAATAGGGGAACAACAAGCTAAAAGTTTGTTTACCTCTCCTTAAAAAATCACTTAACAAAAGCTTCAAAAGTGAGAGATGTGTAAGACAGAAAAAACATTCATGAGCAAATGACATGACTAAAGATACTGGTGGTGGGCTGAGGTAATGACGAGAGTCAACTCGAAAGCAATAAAACAACCAGTGCACTGCCCTACTAATATGCAAAGTTTATATGTCTGTTCAGCACTAAATACGATTAGTTTACTTTTTCCCCAGACAGGAATGAAAAACTTTTGAGATACTTTGAAAGTGCCTAGTCCAGGGGACTACCCTAAACTTACAGGCTCAGTCAATTAAGGTTTAAGAGTATCTGAGTAGTTGGAAAACTTGCAATTTATGAATTGGAAGATAAAATTAGTGGCATTCTGTTCAGAAGCATACAGTCTCTCTTTGTCATACATAACACTTGCCGACACTATACTCACACAGCTTGTTCTTCGTAACTCAGATTTTCTTGTGGTGAGCACTATGTGCTACCCCGGCCATTTGGCAAAATGGTAGGAACAATAGATAGAAGTGGCAGGTAGGAGCTTTAGGTAGAAACATAAGGTAGAAGTAGATGGTAAGAACACTGGGTGGGAGCATTAGGTAGTCAGCAGGAACATTACATAGGAGCCTCTACAAACATTATACTCGACTTGCCCTATGCCAGTGGGCTGTTAAGGGTTAAGCACTAAAGGATAAGAAGCACACTGGAGTCAAAGGCATACGTTCAAATCCTGGTTGAGAAAGTCGGTCCACATTCAACCAAGATGTTCATCTGCCCCTAAGGGTTAGTCGATAAAATGGGTACCTGGCTCAGGCAGGGGTATATATATATTTTTTATATATATATATATATATATATATATATATATATATATATATATGTATTTGTTTTGGGGTGGTGTGGTCGCGTGGAGAGAGTGAGTGAGGAAAGATTGACCCACATATATAGATATATATTTCATACTATTCGCCATCTCCCCCGTTAGCAAGGTAGCGTTACGAACAGAGGACTGAGCCTTTGAGGGAAATCCTCACTTGGGCCCCCTTCTCTGTTCTTTCTTTTGGAAAATTAAAAACGAGAGGGGAGGATTTCCAGCCCCCCGCTCTCTCCCCTTTTAGTCGCCTTCTACGACACGCAGGGAATACGTGGGAAGTATTCTTTCTCCCCTATCCCCAAGGATAATATATATATATATATATATATATATATATAGATATGTCTCCATGGTTGTTTAATTTGTTTATGGATGGGGTTGTTAGGGAGGTGAATGCAAGAGTTTTGGAAAGAGGGGCAAGTATGAAGTCTGTTGTGGATGAGAGAGCTTGGGAAGTGAGTCAGTTGTTGTATGCTGATGATACAGTGCTGGTGGCTGATTCATGTGAGAAACTGCAGAAGCTGGCGACTGAGTTTGGTAAAGTGTGTGACAGAAGAAAGTTAAGAGTAAATGTGAATAAGAGCAAGGTTATTAGGTACGGTAGGGTTGAGGGTCAAGTCAATTGGGAGGTAAGTTTGAATGGAGAAAAACTGGAGGAAGTAAAGTGTTTTAAAATATCTGGAAGTGGATCTGGCAGCGGATGGAACCATGGAAGCGGAAGTGGATCATAGGGTGGGGGAGGGGGCGAAAATTCTGGGAGCCTTGAAGAATGTGTGGAAGTTGAGAACATTATCTCGGGAAGCAAAAATGGGTATGTTTGAAGGAATAGTGGTTCCAACAATGTTGTATGGTTGCGAGGCGTGGGCTATGGATAGAGTTGTGCGCAGGAGGGTGGATGTGCTAGAAATGAGATGTTTGAGGACAATGTGTGTTGTGAGGTGGTTTGATCGAGTAAGTAACGTAAGGGTAAGAGAGATGTGTGGAAATAAAAAGAGCGTGGTTGAGAGAGCAGAAGAGGGTGTTTTGAAATGGTTTGGGCACATGAAGAGAAAGAGCGAGGAAAGATTGACCAAGAGGATATATGTGTCGGAGGTGGAGGGAACGAGGAGAAGTGGGAGAGCAAATTGGAGGTGGAAAGATGGAGTGAAAAAGATTTTGTGTGATCGGGGCCTGAACATGCAGGAGGGTGAAAGGAGGGCAAGGAATAGAGTGAATTGGATCAATGTGGTATACCGAGGTTGACGTGCTGTCAGTGGATTGAATCAGGGCATGTGAAGCGTCTGGGGTAAACCATGGAAAGCTGTGTAGGTATGTATATTTGCGTGTGTGGACGTATGTATATACATGTGTATGGGGGTGGGTTGGGCCATTTCTTTCGTCTGTTTCCTTGCACTACCTCGCAAACGCGGGAGACAGCGACAAAGCAAAAATATATATATATATATATATATATATATATATATATATATATATATATATATATATATATATATATATATATATATATTAGAAATTTAAAGACGGGGGAGGGTGGATGTGTTGGAAATGAAATGTTTTGAGGACAATATGTAGTGTGAGGTGGTCTGATCGAGTAAGTAATGAAAGAGTAAGAAAGATGTGTGGAAAAAAAGAGTGTGGTTGAGAGTGCAGAAGAGGGTGTGTTGAAATGGGATGGATGTAAGGAGAGAATGAGGGAGGAAAGATTGGCAAAGAGGATATATAAGTCAGAGGTGGAGGGAACAAGGAGAAGCGGGAGACCAAAGTGGAGGTGGAAGGATATATATTCCCTGCGTGTTGTAGAAGGCAACTAAAAGGGAAGGGAGCGGGGAGCTGGAAATCCTCCACTCTCATTTTTTTTTAATTTTCCAAAAGAATGAAGAGAAGGGGGCCAGGTGAGGATATTCCCTTAAAGGCCCAGTCCACTGTTCTTAACGCTACCTCGCTAATGCGGGAAATGGCGAATAGTATGAAAGAAAAAAAGAAAAAGATATAAATTAAAATATTAATTTTATTCATTATTTTACTTTGTCGCTGTCTTCCGTGTTAGCGCAAGGAAACAGACGAATGGCCCAACCTACCCACATACACATGTATATACATACACGTCCACACACACACATACACATACCTATACATTTCTACATATCCATATATATATATATATTTTTTTTTCTTCATACTATTCACCATTTCCCGCGTTAGCGAGGTAGCGTTAAGAACAGAGAACTGAGCCTTTGAGGGAATATCCTCACCTGGCCCCCTTCTCTGTTTCTTCTTTTGGAAAATTAAAAACGAGAGGGGAGGATTTCCAGCCCCCCGCTCCCGTCCCTTTTAGTCGCCTTCTACGACACGCAGGGATTACGTGAGAAGTATTCTTTGTCCCCTATCTCCAGGGATATATATATATATATATATATATATATATATATATATATATATATATATATATACACGACATATACATATATACACATGTACATAAATCATACATGCTGCCTCATTCATTTCCGTCACCACCCCATCACACATAAAATGACAACCCCCTCCCTCCACACATGCACGAGGTAGTGCTAGGAAAAGACAACAAAGGCCACATTTGTTCACACTCAGTTCTGGAAAGTTTTGCGGGGCATGGATGTGGAAAGGGAGCTGTGGTTTCGGTACATTATACATGAGCATAAAATTTACCATATTGGCTGGTACAAAGAGGGTGGACCCGATGGCAGGAGCTGTTAGGCCATGTGATGCATAGAACTGCTGATTCTTGTCTTCCCTCTGCCAGTTTCCACTAGCTCTCTTACTGCCGCTGCTGATGCCTGAGCTTCTGTTACATTCTTCTTTCAGGCGTGCCATCTCTGCTTGCAACTCACTAAAATGCTGATCGTACTCAATGAGTTTGCGACTGACCTGAAAATATTATATTAAATGGCTACAATAATGTATTCCTGTTATTCATCTCAATACAAATATGAAAAAAGATCCCCTCAGCAGCAACTATGATAAAAAATTCACAATACAGTAAATTTACAAAAGATTAGTGGATGCCATGAGAGAATGAGGGTGTCTTGACGATTTTTGCACTTGGTCAAATAAGTAGTGGAGAAAGTTGTAAGAAAGATAGTATGTGAAATATCTAGGAATTTAGAAATGACATATGACAAAGCTGACAAAAACATGTTGAAGAAGTTTTAACTCCATGGACTGCATTTAAGGCTTCTAAAGACATCATGAACTTTAACAGAAAACATGTTTGCATGTATATACATGTGTATGTGGGTGGGTTCAGCCATTCCTCGTCTGTTTCCTTCTGCTACCTCGCTAATGCGGGAGACGGCGATTGAGTATACTAAATATAAATAGGTTTGCAGGAGAGTAAATAATGGTGTGATGAGAGGGTTTTAAAAAAATGTGGGAGAACATAAAAGATGTGTAACATCATCATCTTTTCATGTTTTTCATGGTTGGGGTATTGTGCAAGATGAAAAAAGACAGGTGACTGTCATGAATTTCAGAATGATAAAAGAGAAGTTATTGAAATAATTGTGAAAAGATGATGTTCAATTGAATAATTCTAAAGAATTAGCTGGAAGTCACAATGAAATATCAGTTTGGATGGAGAAAAATTGTCAGTTTAAATATTTGGAAATGACGATCAGTATGGACTGTACAAAAAAAACCTGCAGCTCTCAGCAGTTTTGCATGGAAAAAGAATTTACAGTGTACAGAAAACTTTAAAGGACAGGATGTATTTATGTGAGGAGTGTGTAACAAGCTAGCATGATGCTGTGCTTGTCACAACTCCAATGAAAAGATGAAAAACCTTTGTTTCCTAGGAGAGCATAATTATCATAGGATCAGCAGAGATCCATAATTTAAGTAATACAGCTGGATTAGGAGAAGAGATAAAGAATGAAATAATGCAAAATATATACAATGAGAAGAAATTATAAGACTTAAGGATGAAAAAAAAATCATGAAGGTATAGTTAGCCTGGCAGATAACATTAAAGTAAAAATGTAATTCAAGGAGTTATGGATGGCCTGACAGATAACATTAAAATAAAAATTTTCTGTTTTCATATAGCAGTAGGTATACAAGTTTCACAGATCTGAAATGCTTAGAACCAAGAAGTCCTTAGAGAGTCAATAAATTTGGAAAGACGATCATTTTGGAAACTCGATACATTCATTTGAAGAACCTATATAATAAACTGTATCAACAGTTTTTAGTGTAAAACAAATTGTAGTATGTAACTGTCTACAACTAAACTTATTTCATCCTCCTACTCTCACACAATTAATTTTGCAAATTACCTTTCAGTATTTCATCCTTATACTTACCATGTGTTGTAATTAATGTCATCTTCTGAGCAGCAGGCAGTTACCAAATACTGTATGGGCCATGTAAACTGCCATCAACCCTACCACATACTGCAACTCAAACATTTGCCATAATGCCCCATATTTCCTTATTTACTCATGATTTATGTGGAAAAAAAATATACCTGTAATAAAAGAAACTGATAATAAAGGATCATTAGCCCTATACCATGAACTAAAATACTGTATAAAACACACACTCCTCTGCCCACTCATACTGTCACCAAGTTTACTTTCAGGTACAATCAAATGACTGCTTTGCAATAGTGTCCAGTTTTTAGTAATACAGTAGTTGTAGTATAGCAATAAAACAAAAACAAAAATCATTGTTTTATAAATAGCAAACCAGACAGGTGAGAGGTATGGAAGTAGTGACTAGTATACCTATCTCCCCTCTAAACACCCACTTCCAGAGCACACCTTATACAAACAGCAACATTTAGGTGCCTCTGGTATGGCTGACTGCTTTGCACAATCTTCAGCTACACAACATTCACAGTAAGGTGATTGCAAATAATAGAAGAAAAAAACTGTAATACGTTCAGGGAGGAGGAGGTTTACCAGTAATAGTGGTGGTGAGGGGGAGCTTTGTTTTCAGTGGTTGGTAGTGAAGTCAGGATGAGAGGAGGAGGAAGTTTGCCAGTGGCAGTGTGGTGAGTGGGCTTTGTTTTCAGTGGTTGGTAGTGTAAGTCAGTTTACATCCTGGAGGTTGACTGTGATACAACAAGAATGACTGCTGTGCACTGTTACTGTACTGGTTTCATCTATAAAGTAACAGTAGCACTTATGGTAGTAATAAAATATTTGAAAAAGATAATCCTAACTAGTGGCTTGGAGGAGGCAGCATGTTTGATGTGAATGATGGTCTTCATTATGGTTTGATGGCAGATATTACAGGGGGCTTCTGGATATGATTTTGGTAAAATAAGTTTCATTATGATGATACAGTAGTGTATTTACTGATCAATATATGATGCTTACATTGTCCAGGTTTAAAAGTTAATGTTAAACTGACTGTCAAAAGGATGTTAAGTATTAGTAATAGCAAAGGTAACAAAGAAAAGCCATAAATCAATTGCTTCTGATGGGAAACTAAGTAATATGCTGAATCTTAAAGAAGCGAAAATCCTATATTTTGAAAATTAAGACTTACTGAATATACAGAAGAAACAATTAATATGAAAGGCAAGATAAAATCCAGTGCTCAACCTGCTAAACCTTCAAATGTATCAAAGTGATGATAACAGAAAATAAATATTAACGAAGAACAAGTGATACTATGGATACTTAAGATAAAGAGATGATAGAATATATGATCAAACCAAGGAAAATAGGTGAAAAAGATAATAAGTTCAAAAGTGTAAAAGGTAGCAAAGAAAATTGCAAGCAAGAGTCAGGAATTAATTCTTCTCAACTACTTTTGACAAAGTCTTCTACTAGTGAATAATGATTCATCCTGAAAGGTACATAAGCTCTTATACAAAACTTGAGGTTCAATTAACAGGGCACTCAGAAGTGTTGCAACCTGACTGGTCCATTACTGGCACTCACCTATGAGCTGACCAATCACAGAGCACAATTTCTGCTAGGTAAAGCAACCAGCTTTGGCATTACAGTACCATCAAAGTAGGTAGCTTCACATGGACTAACGTATAAAGAAAAATGGTGCTCTGTGAATGGCCTGTTTACAGCAGGCAAGCATCATGAATGGTCCAATCAGGAAGTCATAATTTGCTAGCCATAGTGACCACTCAAGTCTTCAAAGTTTAAGTTGTTTATCCAAAAGATGTTTCACATCTGATATACTGCATATCTGTGTTTGCAAGAGTTATATGCTCTAGTGGTAGGAGTCACATATAACAATGCCTTAAAACTGTAAAAATACAGCCACCTGCCTCCCACCAAAGCATGTGACAGGCCATTTGATAACCTGATTATGTATTCTTTCACTGTTTTAGTTATTTAGGCGTGTTTTATATTGCTGTTAATATACAAGTGTAACACGGGCCACCATGGGCATTTATACACACTGGTTTGCCTACCCATCAGCATGGCTGCCATTCCCCTAAGTGTCTTTGGTGCCTGCCTCCACACTGTATCAGATCCAACACAGTGAAACCCAGTGGCCCAGCCTGACATCAAACATCAGAATGAGACTGGAAGCTAACAAACTACTCCATTTCATCTTTAACTAAATTCAAAAGGTCCTTACCTCACTGAACTAAATTTGCAACTTAACAGACTTTTGTGGAATATTCCATTTGATCCCAAACTTAGTCTGGTGGAGTCCAAAAGTCCATTAGAAGCTGAATGCTGATACAACGAAGTCTATTATAATGGGGTTTCAATGGGAAGTTGTTTTCATTTCTTATCTTCATTATTTTGTAGATATACAGGTGTGTTTTCTATAAGTTTATCTTGCCAAAGTTCAGACCCTGGTTTTCTCAAGTAACCACAGTGAAAAAGAAGTAGTTTTTTACTAAGTACTGCATGAAACAAGTTATAGAATATTTCACACAGCTTTTAAAATGAACCTAATTAGTAAATATGTACATACAGTACTTTACAGTAGTCCACGTTGTTAAAATTACAAGAACAATAATCAAACACAATTTTAATGCACATACTTTGGTGAAACTAAACTGGACAAGGGTTTTTCTTCCACATATGCAAATATATCTAATACTAGTAACACCTGCCTGGGTATCAGGAGGGTTATAGTGACTGCTGCATAGATGGCCAGAACATGGACTGCTGGGATTCTGTCCATAAACACAATATCTCCTTTCACACAACACTTAGCAACACTTATATCATTCTTCATAACTCTTGATTTTCCTGCAGTGAGCACTCTGAGCAACATGCACTGGCCCTGCCATTTGGCAAAATGGTAAGAACAAAAGATAGAATTAGCAGGAAGGAACATTAGATATGAGCATTAGGTAGAAACATTACGAGAAAGTAGTTGGCAAGAACATGAGGGAACATTAGGTAGAAGCAATGGGTTCGAACATTATGCATGAACATTATGTAAAAGCAGTTGGTAGGGACATTAGGCAGGATACACTGCGTGAGAGTTGCCCTCTGCTAATGGCCTGTTAAGGGTGAGGCACTAAAGCCTAAGAAGTGGTGGCACTGGAGTTCACAGCTGAACCTACCCCCTAAGGGAGTTCCTGAAGGGAACAGGCTGCAGAGATACAGACAAGGTAGATAGATATTCTACTTTAGGAGTTAGGAGTTCTACTTTAGTAATGAATCCTTCCCATGAATTCTGTTGCTTATATTTCTTTTTGATGTGCCATGAAAGTATACAATTACCTAAAAATATGAACACAATCAAACACCTATAGACTATGGGTTTGTGGTCCTAGGCTAGGGTATGCAGTTCTTGGTTAGCCCCCTATATCTCTCATTTCTAGATACTGTGGTGATTAAATTCATAACCAGGTTTGAAGCTTAACTATGAGCTATAATAGATGAAAAAAGTGAAAAAAATTCATACTATGGTCAGTCCTTTACTGAATCATATTTATAAAGAAACGACTATAATCCATTTTTATGTCTTTCACAGAGTGATCACAAAAATGGATGAATGCCATTATGAATTTCTTTTTTTAATAATGGCCACCAGATGCTAATGTTCATTTATTTGATTAATAGCATGGGCTCATCCTTCCTTCAATCCTTGTCCAACCACCCCCATCCGAGCCCCAATTTATTAATTTTCTTTGCAGATTTGCATGAATCTTAGAAACCACTGGAATCAGGAAAAAAGAGGATTTCTCTGAATCTGTTGAAGATGCACACACCTGTTGAAAAGATGATAAGAATGAAAACTTGTTTCTCCAAGTTATAAAGCAATATTAACATTCAATAAAAGCTTAACAAACCTCATTGAGTTTCCCTTCTTGATTATTAAGTTTGACAGTCTGTTGTGACAAGATGCGGCTCTGTTCCAGGGCTACTCGCTCTTGTTCACTCACCTTCCTCCGCATTTCATTAAGCTGTAACATACAAATACAAGATTAATCCTTTAGAAAATATACTTCTGTAGATTAAATAAATTTGTTTATTAGTCTTCTGAACATGAACTTGTGATAGCTCACTAAATCTTCATTTCAACATTTCCCATTTCTCATGGGTGGAAACCTTTAGTGTCAGAAGGGCTGATTTAGACTGAACCTCAACAGGACATAATGAGTAATCCCTCCTGTAAAGGTTAAATCATGTTTCTTCAACTGTCTCAACACAAAACTGAAACTCTGGAGCTTCATTTTCACCAAGTACCTGGTACACTTTAACTGCTTACACAGTTGTTGTAACAGCTTTGTTTCAATGTTTGATGGAAAATAAAAAAAAATTATATCTGGAAGAGAAAAATTTACTTGGAAAAAAGACCTGCGTACAGAGATACTGTAAGAGATTGAGAGAAGGAATGTATCTTCAAGAAGTGTTTACATGTGGGTGAAGTAGGTGGTATGCAGAGGGGATGTGGACATACAAGAAAGGAAAATGAGAGATGGGATGACAAAGTAAAATCACTAACTTCCTAAATCCATCACTTCCTTCCTACCCTTTCTCATATGTCTATATCCCAACTCCCACATGCCATATACTTCACCTGCAAAAAAGAAAAAAAACACTGCTTCCTTAAATTCCTTTCACTCTCCTCTCACTCCCCTTGTTTCATTTATTCCCATCCTACCCATTCTCCACCCAATCTCTCTTAGTATCTTTACACATAAGCCTTTTTTTTACCAGTTCCACATAAATCATTTCCTCCTGTCCTAAAACTGCAACAAATCTCTTAGTAGGTGGTACTTGGTAGGCTGCCATCAACCCGGGAGGTATATTACCAGTAATATCCTCCTGGGTATCAGGATGGTTAGTAATGGCTGCATAGTGAGCCATCACTTCAGTGGTTGTCAAGTTGCACTACTTATGACCAAGGTAGCTGTCTTTTTTTTCTGCCTCACCCACAAGTGGACTGCTAGCATTCTGTCCGCAAACATATAATCTCTCCCTGTGACTTGACAACATTAAATTGACACAACTCATTCCTCATAATTCATTCTTCCTGTAGTGAGTGATATTCACCAGACCTGCCTTTAGGCAATCTGGTAGAAGAAATAGATAGAAGTAATAAGTAGGAACATTAAATAGGAACATTAGAGAGAAGCAGTAGGTACATACATTAAGTGGGAGCATTAGGTAGAAGAAGTAGGTTGGAACTTTTGGCACGAACATTAGGTAAACAGGGATATAAGACAGTTGGCAGGAACATTAGGTAGGAGCCTATGAAAACACAAGACTAGAGTTGCCCTCTACCAGTGGTCTGTTAAAGAAAATGCACTAAAGGCCAAGAAGTGGCAATGGAATTCACAAGTTATGGAGACTTTTGCCAAGGCCATCCCCTTGTGAATGTTCCTGAAAGGAAACATAGTCAAAGATATAGTTTGATGGCTACAAATCTCATACTTTCTTCCACCATATAATGATCAGACACCCCACCTAACCACTCTAATCACATTTACATCTAGAGTCTTCTTTGCATTCTTGTCAACCAGCAAATAATCCACTAATGCCAATTGACCTCAACCTCACTCATTTATGTATGCATCTTTTTCACTAAGCTTTTCAAAACATCATTCCTCTTTTTGCACACAACTAAAAAGCCCATACATATCCTTTACACTGGGGACCCCATACTCCAACCCCCCAAAAATATAACCTCAACTGCCACAACATCCAACCCTGCACTCAGATGCCCTTGCTAGTACCAAGATTCAATCCCTTGCATCAAAAGTAGTGAAGCATGCCCTAAGATCCTACCAAAAAGCCTATCTTTTTTCATCACTACTCTCACTTACAGATGCATATGTATGAACAATTACCCCCTCCTGCAGTCTCCTTTCCCTTTAAAGAATGTAAATCTTAAAATCACTTTCTTACACTCTGGCAGACTCCTACAGTTCCTCCTCCATCGGAAGTGCTACCATCAACTTTGGTCCTGCTGTCACAATAACACAATAATCCCAGAACATTCTTGACCATTTTACCCTCAAAGTAAGAACATCTAGGTTCTTCTTGTTAAATATACCCAAGCAAATTTAAACACTCCACCCTGAGCCTTTTAAGAAAAATCCTCACCTGGTTTTTTTTCTTCTGCTAATTTGTGGAAAGTAAATCTTCCAAACGAAAAAAAAAGGTTTTAAACATTTCAACAAACTCATACTTTAATAACTCAAGAGGGTGATGGCAATGAATAATCACTACATATCTGACATCACAGAAAGAGTTGCTTAAGAAACTGTTTAAGTTCTGGTAAAAAGGCAGATTCTACAGGCATTCATGGCAACACAAACTAAGTGGTATCAAGTTTTGTGATCAAGAAAGATAATAAAAAGTGATCAAGAAAGATAATAAAAAATTGAATTGACTGTCTTCGGTAATTTATGCGTACTTTTTATTCTTACCAACCAATGCTTGGTGCAAAAGGTCATATACTGAGCAACTATTACAGAAGTTCTTGCAAAACAGACAACAAATGGAGAAAAAACTTTTCCCATTGACATATCCAATAATAAATACACTATGTGAAAATACCTTTGACTTCAGTTCAGCAACTTCTTTCTTTAGTAAAGTCACACAATTTCTATAATATTTATTGCTGGCAATTAACTGTGGAAGTTCATCTGCTGCAGAGGATGACGTCAGTGATTTATTGGAAGGAGAACCAGCTGTACTTGACCCAGGTGAAGCTGAAAAATACACATAATCATAATGAAAAATAATGCTACATAGGCAATTTCTTTTATGTTGCTTTCAATTCTCAAAAGCATGCAGACCTGGAATGTCTCAAATTGTGGTTCATTTTCACAAGGATTCTATTCTACAGATAAACTGAATGTCTCTCTCTCTCTCTCTCTCTCTCTCTCTCTCTCTCTCTCTCTCTCTCTCTCTCCCTCCCCAAAAAGCAACAGAGCATGGAGCCAAGCATGGAATTTTCCCTCTAAGACTCAGTCATCTTTTTTGGACACTACCTTCTTCACACGGGAAATAGTGAGCATGTAATCATTAAAAAAATATAAACAGAACACTAAATGGAAAGGCAAAAATGGGTATGTTTGAAGGAATAGTTGTGCCATCAATATTATATGGTTGCGAAGCATAGGCTATTGATAGGGTAGTGTAAAGGAGGGTGAATGTGTTGGAAATGAAATGTTTGAGGACAATATGTGTTGTGAGATGGTTTGACTAAGTAAGTAACAAAAGGGTAAGAGAAATGCACGAGGATGCACTAAGAACAGAGGACTGAGCCTTTGAGGGAATACCCTCACTTGGCCACCTTCTCTGTTCCTTCTTTTGGAAAATCAAAATGGGAGGGTAGGATTTCCAGCCCCCCACTCCCTCCCCTTTTAGTTGCCTTCTACGACATGCAGGGAATACAAGGAAGTATTCTTTCTCCCTGGGATAAGGAAAAGAGAATACTTTCCATGTATTCCCTGAGTGTCGTAGAAGGTGACTAAAAACGGTGGGAGTGGGGGCTGGAAATCCTTCTTTCCTGTTTTACTTTTCCAAAAGCAGGAACAGAAACACTGGCCAAGTGAGGCTTTTTCCCTGTGAGGCTCAGTCATCTGTTCTTGATGCAAACTTGCTAACACGGGAATTATAGCATTTATTTTCTCGTTTCTACTCTCTAGCTGTTAAACTGGTAGTAGTAGTGAGTAGTAGTGGTTGATAAGCAGCCAATGACCAGGGAGGTATATTACTAGTACTACCCACCAGGGTATCAGGAGGGTTAGTGACAAGTGCTTCATGAGCCAGCACTTTTGTGGGTGTCAAGTCGCATTCCTCTGATCCAGGTAGCTGTCTTTTCTTTCTGCCTCACTAACATATGGACTATTGATATTCTGTCCACTAACATACAATCTCTCCTTGTGGTGAGTACTATGCACTAGTCCTGCCTTTTGGCAAAATGGTAGGAGCAGTAGACAAAAGTAGAAGGTAGGAACATTTAGGCAAGAGCACTAGGTAGAAGTTGTAGGTAGGAGCATTAGATAGATGTAGTCACTGGGAACACTAGTTACGAGCCTCTGCAAACACTGCACGAGACTTGCCCTCTGACAGTGGCCTGTTAAGAGTAAGGCACTAAAGGCTAAGAAGCAGCACCGGAGTTCTTTAGTTATGGAGAATGTTGCTGTGGCCACCCCACTGAGGGAGTTCCAATCAGAACAGGCATCAGAGACTTAGATAGATAGATAGCTGTTAGGTAGATAGCAGTCCTCTGTTCTTAACGCAACCTCGCTAATGCGGGAGATGGCGAATAGTATGAAAGAAAGATAGCTGTTAAGTATAAGGCACAAAATCCTGAGACCTCCTTTCCACTTCCAAGCCCCACATACCTTTCCACGGTTTCCCCAGACCACTTCATATGACTTACTTGTTCAGCCTACTGACAGAACAGTATCCACAGTATGCCACATCACTCCCATTCACTCCACTGCACGCACACCTAACACTCTCCTGCATGTTCAGTCACAAAAATACGTTTTGTCCATCCTCACATTGTGCTATCACATAAACATTAAATATCCTGACAGTCAATCAACAACACCATCATACCCTTTCCAAAGAAACTCATCTACTATTCATCCACACTGCTGCTTTACCGCACTTCAAGTTAAGAAAGCTTTTGCTACATTCTCCCTTTTCACCATATCATTTGCCACAACTCTCTTGTTCCAGATGTCACACCCGATACCCCATCTCTAATAATTTCTGAAGTCCTCTAAAATACTCATTCCACCTTTTTTTCACCTTGTCTTCGCCTATTATCACTTACTCATCTGCAACTTACTGTAGATCCCATTTCTTGTACAAGCAAATCCAGTGCTGATGAAGTATTTGGGAAATAGTAAAGGAGAACATACAATACTTACAAGAAAGAGATGAAAGTGATGAATAAGGACTGGACAACGAGAAGCGAGGGGAAGATGGCATTAACGGTGTCGGTTTCAGGGTGCGGATGATCTTCTCCTCAAAGTGCTCCATTGCCATGCTAGATATATCCCGAAGCTCTGTCAGTATTTCATGTGCCCGGGGTAGCGTTTTATTAGACTGGATGAACCTCAACACCCTGTATATCTCATCAATAACCTGTAAAAAAGTAATTCTAAGATGCAGTTATCTTATCTTCTGTTCCTTTATACCATGCATTTCTGAGTTATCCACGACACAACTTTTACAAATTCAGTTTTTGGTTTTTAAAAATTCCCATTACTATTTACTTAAGGCCTGTGAATGAGTAAATGATTGTTACTCTTTTAGAAGATTCTGTAGTTATTCAGGTTGTCTTTATTAGGTATCTGTCAGCAAGAGGAAGCTTTATGAAATACTATCCATGATTATCTCAAGTACAGAAGCATTTCATAAGTCACATTTCAAATTTAAAAAAAGAAAGGTTTTACACTAAAAATTCCCTGAACTATTACCTGCAATTTTTGGTATTTTTATAAGGGTGTTCAAAAATATGTTTATGGAGATTAAGGCCAGTAAATAAGAAATTAATGCTTCCTCTTTCAGATGATTCCATGATTATTCAGTTTATATTTACTGGGTATCTGTTGGCTGAGGTAAGCATTATGAGATGTCTTCCATGATCATTTCAATTACTGAAGCATTCCATTCCAATATTAAAACAAAAAGGTTTTTGGGCTAAAAAATTCCCTGAACTATTACCTACAATTTTTGGAATTTTTGTGTGAGTAACAGATTTGTTTGAAAACCTCAGTAAAAGGACTATTTTCCTACTGAATTCTAATTTGAGGTTGAAAAATATGTTGGGAGACATTAAGGCTTGTATTTGAGTAATTAATGGTTACACTTTCAGAGATTGTGATTATTCGATTCATATATATTGGATACCTGTCGGCTTGGGAAACAAGAAGCATTATAAGATATTTTCCATGATTATTTCAAGTATAGAAGCATTTCGTTATGTCATATTTCCTCTCTTCCGCAAATAAATGCAATCATATGCTGAAGAATCAACATTGCATTGATCCACATGCTCCAATTCAGCTCCTTTTCTCACTTGATCTGTATCTGATTTTGATAGTTTCCTCAATAAAACCAGACTTGGACAGGATACCTCAGTGGGGTAGAAGAAATCTATTAAGTTTAATGCCTCCAACACCAGTGTCTATCCATCTCTGTACTGAAAATACCTTACAACTCTCATATCTCCTTTGACAGTTTTGTAATTCCACCTCTTGATTCGATGAACATACTTGGTATTACTATTATGTCAACTCTTTTATGGATATGCCATATTATAGAAATAGCTAACTCTACCTCTGAGAAACTAGTTTAGTTTAGAAGTTGAAATTTCTGTGGAACAGTTGCTCCATTTATACAAAAGAATGATATGTCTTTGTATGGAGTACTGCTGCTGCATCTGGAGTGGTTTTATCTTTACAACCTTACTTGACAGAACTGAGTTGAAAACAGACTGACTCATAAACTCTCCCAGGCTAACTTCAAAACTTGATCCTCTTGCCCTACACTGCAATGTTGGTTCACTTTACTTTTCTGTAGGTATTCCTTTGATTTTTGCTCCCAGGAGCTGGTGAGGTGTGACCCCACCACTAGCCAGACCACAAAATACTTAGCAACCTGCTGCATCACATGATAATGTACTGTGTGGTAGTTAGGAATTCAAGGGTTGGTCATTTTGATAGCTGTTTCTTTCCCTACACCTTGAAGCTTTGAAACTCTACCCTTTCATGTCTTTCCCAACAACTATGACCTGGCACATTTTAAGACAGGTTTTTCACTTCCTCCAAAATTCATAAATACTTTTGTTCGTCTGCTCTCTTTCCCTTCTCATAATCCTCTCTATATTTCAATTAAGGCCTGGCCTTGATCTGGACTTTTGTACATGACTGGAGCCTCAAACGGGGGAAAAAAAAAGAAACAACTGTGATTTGGCTGTGATGTTGGAATAATTATATCATTCAGATAAAAGTATGACTTTAAAAATTACGTAAACTTTGTTTAGTAAAAGGTGATATAATCAAGAAAATCTACTTAAAAATCTAAACTTTTAACTTATTTACAAAGACTGATGACACGTGCAATCTGTTAACTATATGTCGTCACACATCTCAAAAGACTCCACCATGAAAACACCATTTTCACACTATTCCCCCTTATTTTAATATCTCATACTTACCTTGCATTTGTTTATCTACTTCTGCTCACATTAACTGGAAGGCTCAGATATATTTCCAGCAGCATCACTTTCCCTGTATCATCATAACATATTAAAAAAAAAAATAATTATTTTTTAAGTTTCACCTAACAACTCAAAAGTTGAACAGCACATTCAACAAAAATCAACATTTGGTCAAAATCAAATGTCAATAACTTTGTTTACATACCTTTCCTGGGATGAAACAACACATGTGACAATCAACATATTTGATGAATGTCATATTGAGAAGAGACAACCGAGTTTCAATGGCAGTTAGGATGTCACAATGGCGAAAGAGTGAATGGTTTCGACGTTCAGACTCTCTTCGGGGTAGTTGGCTCTTTACCTGTAATCAGTTTGTGATTCACAGAGTTAGTCTAAGCCTTTGATATAAAGCACCTATCGATCAAATGTGATCATATGAAATAAAAAGTCTGGTAATATCAAAAAGAAAATATTATTTCTTCACAACTAATCTAAGTGTAAAAGAATGACCCATATGCCTTCTTCCATACTTTGTTCCTTAACAAAAGGGGGTTTAATAATAATCATTCTAATATAACCAATCATTAAACAACCTTTCACCTTGTCAACTAGGTTATGTAGACTTGATCCTCCACAACTTTTACACTCACTTTTACTCCCCTTACTGCAGCAGGAAGATTGTATTTTTCACAAATTCATTATTCTTATTTCATTCACTACAAGATATACCTTAAGAAAGCTGAAACTTTGTTCCTTTTAATGCCATACACTATAATTCAAAAATCTTCATTACAAAATTACATATCATAGGAGTGATACAATTACAAATTGCAAAAGTATTTCTAACATTTCCAAGCATAAAAAGAAAGATTAGTGGTCATTTTATGTATAACTATTAATGGAATAAAAAATTGAGTGACTATCTTTCCATCATTCAAATCTTCATTTTTTCAATTTTACTTTATCGCCATTTCCCACAGCAGCAAGGAAGCACCACGAAACAGATATACATACACGTAAATATACACACATATACATAACATATACATATGTACATATTCGTACTTACTTGCCTTCATCCATTCCTGGCGCCATCCTGCTCCACAGGAAGCAGCGTCACCACCCCCTGCATCAACAAGACAGCACCACGAAACAGATGAAAAAAGGCCACATCCACTAACACTGTCTCTAGCAGTCATGCGTAATGCACCGAAAGCACAGCTCCCTATCCACATCCAGGCCACACAGACTTTTCCATGGTTTACTCAAGGTGTTTCATATACCCTGGTTCATTGACAGCACGTCAACCGCAGTATACCACATCGTTCCAATTCACTATATTCCATGCACGCCTTTCACCCTCCTGCATGTTCAGGCCCCAATCGCTCAAAATCTTTTTCATTCCATCCTTCCACCTCCAATTTGGTCTCCCACTTCTTGTTCCATCCATCTCTGACACATATAGGATATATCCTCTTTGTCAATCTTTCCTCACTCATACTCTCCATTTGTTTAAACCATTTTAAAAACACCCTCTTCTGCTCTCTCAACCACACTCTCTTTATTACCACACATCTTTCTTACCCTTTCATTATTTACTCAATCAAACCACCTCTCCACATATTGTCCTCAAACATGTCATTTCCAAAACACTGAAACCACAGCTCCCTTTCCACATCCAGGCCCCACGAAACTTTCCATGGTTTACCCCAGTCCCTTCACATGCCCTGGTTCAATCCATTGACAGCACGTCAACCCCGGTATATCACATCGTTCCAATTCACTGTATTCCTTGCACGCCTTTCACCCTCCTTCATGTTCAGGCCCCGATCACTTAAAATGTTTTTCACTCCATCTTTCCACCTCCAATTTGGTCTCCCACTTCTCGTTCCCTCCACCTCTGACATATATATCCTCTTTGTCAATCTTTCCTCACTCATTCTCTCCATGTGACCAAACCATTTCAAAACACCCTCTTTTTTTTCATACATATTCGCCTTATCCCATGTTAGCGAGGTAACATTAAGAACAGAGGAGTGTGCCTTACATGTTATATATCCTCACTTGGCCCACCTCTCCGTTCCTTCTCTTGGAAAATTATAAACGGGAGGGGAGGATTTCCAGCTCCCCGCTCCTTCCCCTTTTAGTCACCTTCTCGACATGCAGGGAATACATGGGAAGTTTTCTTTCTCCCCTATCCCCAGAGATAATATATATATATATATATATATATATATATATATATATATATATATATATTTTTTTTTTGCTTTGTCGCTGTCTCCCGCGTTTGCGAGGTAGCGCAAGGAAACAGACGAAAGAAATGGCCCAACCCACCCCCATACACATGCCTTGATTCAATCCACTGACAGCACGTCAACCCCGGTATACCACACCGCTCCAATTCACTCTATTCTTTGCCCTCCTTTCACCCTCCTGCATGTTCAGGCCCCGATCACACAAAATCTTTTTCACTCCATCTTTCCACCTCCAATTTGGTCTTCCTCTTCTCCTCGTTCCCTCCACCTCCGACACATATATCCTCTTGGTCAATCTTTCCTCACTCATTCTCTCCATGTGACCAAACCATTTCAAAACACCCTCTTCTGCTCTCTCAACCACGCTCTTTTTATTTCCACACATCTCTCTTACCCTTACGTTACTTACTCGATCAAACCACCTCACACCACACATTGTCCTCAAACATCTCATTTCCAGCACATCCATCCTCCTGCGCACAACTCTATCCATAGTCCACGCCTCGCACCCATACAACATTGTTGGAACCACTATTCCTTCAAACATACCCATTTTTTTTAGGTTTGCGGCAGGGGTGTGTGATGTCTCCATGGTTGTTTAATTTGTTTATGGATGGGGTTGTTAGGGAGGTGAATGCAAGAGTTTTGGAAAGAGGGGCAAGTATGAAGTCTGTTGGGGATGAGAGAGCTTGGGAAGTGAGTCAGTTGTTGTTCGCTGATGATACAGCGCTGGTGGCTGATTCATGTGAGAAACTGCAGAAGCTGGTGACTGAGTTTGGTAAAGTGTGTGAAAGAAGAAAGTTAAGAGTAAATGTGAATAAGAGCAAGGTTATTAGGTACAGTAGGGTTGAGGGTCAATTCAATTGGGAGGTGAGTTTGAATGGAGAAAAACTGGAGGAAGTGAAGTGTTTTAGATATCTGGGAGTGGATCTGGCAGCAGATGAAACCATGGAAGCGGAAGTGGATCATAGGGTGGGGGAGGGGGCGAAAATTCTGGGAGCCTTGAAGAATGTGTGGAAGTCGAGAACATTATCTCGGAAAGCATATATATATATATATATATATATATATATATATATATATATATATATATATATATATATATATATATATATATTTATTTTATTTTATTTTGCTTTGTCGCTGTCTCCCGCATTAGCGAGGTAGCACAAGGAAACAGATGAAAGAATGGCCCAACACACCCACATACACATGTATATACATACACATCCACACACGCAAATATACATACCTATACATCTCAATGTATACGTATATATACACACACAGACATATACATATATACACATGTACATAATTCATACTGTCTGCCTTTATTCATTCCCATTGCCACCCCACCACAATAATAACAACCCCTCCCCCCTCATGTGCATGAGGTAGTGCTAGGAAAAGACAACAAAGGCCACATTCGTTCACACTCAGTCTCTAGATGTCATGTAATAATGCACCGAAACCACAGCTCCCTTTCCACATCCAGGCCCCACAGAACTTTCCATGGTCTATATATATATATATATATATATATATATATATATATATATATATATATATATATATATATTTTTTTTTTTTTTTTTTTTTTTTTTTTTTTATACTTTGTCGCTGTCTCCCGCGTTTGCGAGGTAGCGCAAGGAAACAGACGAAAGAAATGGCCCAACCCCCCCCCCCCCATACACATGTACATACGTCCACACACGCAAATATACATACCTACACAGCTTTCCATGGTTTACCCCAGACGCTTCACATGCCTTGATTCAATCCACTGACAGCACGTCAACCCCTGTATACCACATCGCTCCAATTCACTCTATTCCTTGCCCTCCTTTCACCCTCCTGCATGTTCAGGCCCCGATCACACAAAATCTTTTTCACTCCATCTTTCCACCTCCAATTTGGTCTCCCTCTTCTCCTCGTTCCCTCCACCTCCGACACATATATCCTCTTGGTCAATCTTTCCTCACTCATTCTCTCCATGTGCCCAAACCATTTCAAAACACCCTCTTCTGCTCTCTCAACCACGCTCTTTTTATTTCCACACATCTCTCTTACCCTTACGTTACTCACTCGCTCAAACCACCTCACACCACACATTGTCCTCAAACATCTCATTTCCAGCACATCCATCCTCCTGCGCACATCTCTATCCACAGCCCACGCCTCGCAACCATACAACATTGTTGGAACCACTATTCCTTCAAACATACCCACTTTTGCTTTCCGAGATAATGTTCTCGACTTCCACACATTTTTCAAGGCTCCCAAAATTTTCGCCCCCTCCCCCACCCTATGATCCACTTCCGCTTCCATGGTTCCATCCGCTGACAGATCCACTCCCAGATATCTAAAACACTTCACTTCCTCCAGTTTTTCTCCATTCAAACTCACCTCCCAATTGACTTGACCCTCACCCCTACTGTACCTAATAACCTTGCTCTTATTCACATTTACTCTTAACTTTCTTCTTCCACACACTTTACCAAACTCAGTCACCAGCTTCTGCAGTTTCTCACATGAATCAGCCACCAGCGCTGTATCATCAGCGAACAACAACTGACTCACTTCCCAAGCTCTCTCATCCCCAACAGACTTCATACTTGCCCCTCTTTCCAGGACTCTTGCATTTACCTCCCTAACAACCCCATCCATAAACAAATTAAACAACCATGGAGACATCACACACCCCTGCCGCAAACCTACATTCACTGAGAACCAATCACTTTCCTCTCTTCCTACACGTACACATGCCTTACATCCTCGATAAAAACTTTTCACTGCTTCTAACAACTTGCCTCCCACACCATATATTCTTAATACCTTCCACAGAGCATCTCTATCAACTCTATCATATGCCTTCTCCAGATCCATAAATGCCACATACAAATCCATTTGCTTTTCTAAGTATTTCTCACATACATTCTTCAAAGCAAACACCTGATCCACACATCCTCTACCACTTCTGAAACCGCACTGCTCCTCCCCAATCTGATGCTCTGTACATGCCTTCACCCTCTCAATCAATACCCTCCCATATAATTTACCAGGAATACTCAACAAACTTATACCTCTGTAATTTGAGCACTCACTCTTATCCCCTTTGCCTTTGTACAATGGCACTATGCACGCATTCCGCCAATCCTCAGGCACCTCACCATGAGTCATACATACATTAAATAACCTTACCAACCAGTCAACAATACAGTCACCCCCCTTTTTAATAAATTCCACTGCAATACCATCCAAACCTGCTGCCTTGCCGGCTTTCATCTTCCGCAAAGCTTTTACTACCTCTTCTCTGTTTACCAAATCATTTTCCCTAACCCTCTCACTTTGCACACCACCTCGACCAAAACACCCTATATCTGCCACTCTGTCATCAGACACATTCAACAAACCTTCAAAATACTCATTCCATCTCCTTCTCACATCACCGCTACTTGTTATCACCTCCCCATTTACGCCCTTCACTGAAGTTCCCATTTGCTCCCTTGTCTTACGCACCCTATTTACCTCCTTCCAGAACATCTTTTTATTCTCCCTAAAATTTACTGATAGTCTCTCACCCCAACTCTCATTTGCCCTTTTTTTCACCTCTTGCACCTTTCTCTTGACCTCCTGTCTCTTTCTTTTATACTTCTCCCACTCAATTGCATTTTTTCCCTGCAAAAATCGTCCAAATGCCTCTCTCTTCTCTTTCACTAATACTCTTACTTCTTCATCCCACCACTCACTACCCTTTCTAAACAGCCCACCTCCCACTCTTCTCATGCCACAAGCATCTTTTGCGCAATCCATCACTGATTCCCTAAATACATCCCATTCCTCCCCCACTCCCCTTACTTCCATTGTTCTCACCTTTTTCCATTCTGTACACAGTCTCTCCTGGTACTTCCCCACACAGGTCTCCTTCCCAAGCTCACTCACTCTCACCACCTTCTTCACCCCAACATTCACTCCTCTTTTCTGAAAACCCATACTAATCTTCACCTTAGCCTCCACAAGATAATGATCAGACATCCCTCCAGTTGCACCTCTCAGCACATTAACATCCAAAAGTCTCTCTTTCGCACGCCTGTCAATTAACACGTAATCCAATAACGCTCTCTGGCCATCTCTCCTACTTACATAAGTATACTTATGTATATCTCGCTTTTTAAACCAGGTATTCCCAATCATCAGTCCTTTTTCAGCACATAAATCTACAAGCTCTTCACCATTTCCATTTACAACACTGAACACCCCATGCATACCAATTATTCCCTCAACTGCCACATTACTCACCTTTGCATTCAAATCACCCATCACTATAACCCGGTCTCGTGCATCAAAACCGCTAACACACTCATTCAGCTGCTCCCAAAACACTTGCCTCTCATGATCTTTCTTCTCATGCCCAGGTGCATATGCACCAATAATCACCCACCTCTCTCCATCAACTTTCAATTTTACCCATATATATATATATATATATGCATGAATGCAAAGTCTATCAGTCAGATATCCTAAAAATCTATACTGCTTTGGGATCAGTTCCCTACTGTGAAATGATGCTACATAACTTTTCATGTTATCCTAACTGCAATACACCCTACTATGTTTTCCTCAACAATTTTACCTAATCATCATTATAGAATGGAGCTGAAAATAGTAAAGTTATTCCAAACATGAAAAATAGGTGTTTATAACTAAATGGAACAATATCACTTACCTCTTTAAGGCACTTTGCTTGGTATCTCTCCACTTTTCTAAAACCTTTATTCAGGAGCATTTGGTTTATCTGATTGAACCTTCTACAAACCTGAAAACAAACTCTATGATATTTTCAATATACATAACTATATATAAGGAATCACATACATAAAAGCATCAATGATGAACATGTGGATGAATAAGCAGTCAGGGTAAAACATTACTTTCCTTCAAAATGCCTCTAACACTAATCTTCAAAGATTGCAATGACCCACTCTCCTGTTTTTTAACATAATCTTAAAACAATGCTTTCACAAAAAAAATTCATAATCAACTATATACACTGATAAGATGTAATAACAAATAACAAGTATCAATAATAATCTGTGTAAAAGGTGCAACTTAAGCATTAAAAATGCATTCTCTTTGCAAAATCTGTTGAACAATGAATTTCTGACTGAGTTTAACATACTATCAATAGTCTGAAAATGACAAATGTCTGAACATTTATCTTAACATTTATGAGGTAAAGTGTACATTCAAAATAGTATGGCCTGTATGTCTAAGAAGAATGGGAGAGGCATTTTAAAAAAATGAGAATTACCTAATTAAAGTATCACTTTACACCATCATATTTTTGTAAAAATTTATTTAAACCCTTCTTTTAAAAGAGTACAGTATCAAAAACAAACTTTTATCTTTCAAAGGTTTTGAATTTGCAACTTCTACTTCTGTATCAAAATGTCTCTAAAAGAGTAAACTTTCAGTAACATTTTCAAGGTATTAGAATACAATTAAAAGGCATCTGTATGATTAATTCACACAAACACTTTAGTCTTATTCTACGGGCTCTATACTCCAGATAATTTCCACGGTTTAAATAAATTATCAAATAGCCATGAAACAGACAAAAAGATCTAATGAGTTTTAGGATGACACAGAAAGTGGAAGTAAGACTGCACATCTGTACAGTTTATTAATTATCTAGTAGCACTTCATGTGACATTTCTGGAAAATTCTAAACAAATGGGGAACAAACATTTCTGATAAACTGATATAAGGGTAGTTTCAATTGACTTTTACTTCTTTAGTCCCTCTGAAAGAAATCATCAAAGGGATATCCCATAGCCAAACCCCAAATACCTTTACCTCTAATATGTTTTAAAAGTTCAGTTGCATGAGCAACCACAGAAATTATAATTTCCTAAACTAACCTTGCTTACATTATGGATAACATGATTCCTGGCTTCAAGGCAGGTTTAGATAAAATATGTTTTTCAGCTCCGGTGTACATGAGTACAGTCTCTTCAAAGAACCCACTCCAAAGGAGTTCACACTTTCCTGCAACTGGAAGTAGCACAACCTTGGACTGCAAAAGCCACTGGAAAGAGGTCCTCGGTAACACCAACACTCTTTGTTAGAGAGGTCCTGGGGTGATTGTAAATTAATAAATGAATAAATAAATATCGTACCCCTTTGTTTTGTATCCACATATTTCTTCATGGTGTAACCCTACCCACTTTTGGTAAGGGTCACATACCAGGTCAATTTATAATAGATGTACAGCATTGTCACTTGGTTATCACTTCCATCATTCAATGTCAGTCAGTTAAGTTTAAATACAAAATATGTATAGCATAAAAACCTGATCATATTGTAACCATTGATATCTGAAAAAATGTACAATGTTTCCTGTAACCAATGATATGTGAAAAAATGTACAATGTTTCGAGCTGAATGGCACATGCTAGGTTACTATAAACTGTCAAGGGGTTAGAAGACAAAGAATCATTCAGTGCTAACTGGTACTTATAGTGAGTTGGTAACAATAACCATAGACCAATCTGAGATATGTAAAGTTAAAAAACGAAATGCATTCACAATTGACCTAAGTGATTCCCTTGCAATATCCTTGAAGAGGGGTTGTCCTAAATTTTCTTCAAACAAAATTTAATTCAGTACACTGATTTTTTGAGACTCTGATGGGTCTATGTACTTTTATTTACTGTATCTACGAACACCTAATATCCAAAAAAGTCTTCTAACCACCTATGGAAAAAAAAGTATACTTACTGCATAGAAAGGTGTTCTAAGAGAAATTTGATTACAAAAACAAAAAAAAAATACATTCAATAGGTGTTTAGAATGAAAGGATAAAGAGATTTCTGCACTAGAAGCAGTAACTAACCCGGTGATTTCTGGTTTGCCATATGCACTTGATTATCTTTTCTAGAACCTTACTGACCACAAACGTCATGGAGACTCATATAATAGTTTGTGAAGCTGTGACACTTACAAAATAACAAATATTAATAATGAAAACCTTCAGTTATCACATGTCATAAAAACACTTCCAAAAATATGACATATCTCAATGCACATGCCTGACACTACTGATAGAGTGCTATGAATGCCTGGTAGGAAACAATGGGCGTGTATAACAAATAAACAATGTTTCAGTTGTACAAGATCTAATGCAGAATATCTTATGTTCTAGTTAACTGTAATATCATTCATATTACCATATATTTTCAGAATATTTGAGAATATTCAGAGTGTACTCAGAGTGTACAATAGGCTACTATAATGAAATGGTTAAACTGGTCCCTGGAATTATCTTCCATCCTCCTGTTGGGGCTCCAGGGGTATAATTCTGTTTCATGAAAACGAAACCATTGGGCTAGTTTCAGTGCTTACCTATTTAAATCTTAAACCTATCAGACTAAGCTGTGCTTCACATTCCTCCACATCTCCCCTTTTCATTATAAATCTTTTAATCTAAATATAGATGAATCCTATGTATACACAACTAAACACCCATATGTAAAGCACCTTTAACATAAATAATAATTTCCCAACTCTACTTTCAATGCACAGGAAAACTGAGTTTTAGCAATTTCTACAAGGCAGCGTGAAACATTTGCAATATGGTGGCACTTTAAAGTTAATAACTATCTTAAAAAATGTTTTTACAAAAAATTTCAGTCTCAATTAACTCACATTAGAAGTACACAATTACTGCCAAATGAAATCAATAAAATTCCAATGTAGTTTCAAGTTTATAAGGAACATGATTTGAAACATTATATTCTACCAAACGTTATTAGATAATACAAGGTGAGCTGCGGTATTTATAGCAGAGTAAATATGACGTCAATTTCAGCAAAAGTAATACATTTGTTAAATATGAACTATAAAAACCTCTTCCAACCTCATGTTGATAGTGCATTTTCATGAGCATCACCAGTGTAGTTTGACAATGACATTAAGCACTATGATAAGTCTTGACATGTAAAGGGGTTTGATGAAGTTTATACAGATTTTGTTCATTCTTTAAAAGTGAAATGCCTACTTTTACTTTAACACCAAAATTTTCCAGATAAACTACTAAAATCAAATTATTCAAATCATGCCCTGTATGTATTTTCGGTAATTTTACAATTTCTGCCCTGTAGAAACTTTTTTGGAGAACTCTAGTATACAACCTAACCTACTGAAATTAATCTAACCTACAAGATGGGTTTTTCTAGAAAGGGGCTTCTAAAACACAGATCTACTAATTGCATGTAACAGAAATTTGGTATTGTTATCGTTTTGAACATCCAGCAAATTTTGTTAGGTTTGGTTTGGTTGAAATTGTTCTTCTGATGGTTTTTGATGTTTTGAAGGATTCAGGCCTTCATTTCTATACCAGCACTACTTTTGAGATTTCCCCCTACCCAAGATCCCCATTCCCACTAGCATGTCCAAAATGGTAATTTTACCAGAAATTCGAAACTTCTGTGGAACGTAAACTGTAAAGTACCTGCGTATCTGTAATCACATACAGAACGTTGTAACCCTTAAAACAAAGGTAGCCATTTCCCCAAAGCTTGTGTCTGTGCGGAGCTTTACTGATAAAGTTTCATTGTCACAAAATTCCTAAATGATTCAGGTAGTGGAGTAACTTTATAATTACAAGGAGACATATTCTTAAAAGAGATCACTCCAAGTGGATTAATTCTAATAACTATAACGATTGCAGATATAATTCTCGTCGGCATCGTTAAGTAATTTTCAAGGCGTGGATAAACTTTAAACTTACCTATATGAGTCCATCCCTGTCAAGTTCCCTGCACGTCTAGTACTCACTCCATAAACAACTCCCTCAATAACTTGTCCTCGACAGCAACTTACTATTCGCAGATGAGCCAGTTCCTCATAACTGATATAATTGAGGATCTTTTCCAGTACTATCTCTGGAAGATCTAGAAAGTGTATACGGACGTCACTGCCCTCCATAATGAGTTTAATGAATGTCTCCAAGTGTCAGGGGTAAACACATTTACATAAAGTAATTGGACATCCCACACATACGTCGACCAACACCAACAAAACAATAGAACATATGCCAGTCGGCTTGCGCAATTATTTTGCTACTTCATATAATTTTTATTGTGGTTTCATATACTTTGTTTTATAACTTTCTGAGCAAACTCTTACGTGAATAAGATTCTATGACTTAAAAATCAAATAGAAATTCATTGTTTCTGCACATTGCTTACACCTAGCAACGAGTACCAAGGTTAAATCGACAAGGCCATCTTTTTTTTTCTTGGAACCATCATTTCTACCGTACAGCGTTAAGATTTTGTGGTATCTTACATATCTACATCAACCTGACAAGGAATCTGAGAGAGACATTTGTCAGGAGTGCACATACAAACCCGTGCTTTCATCATCTGTAAGATACCGATATCATCAATAAATTATCATAACATTACGTGAATCGTACTAATTCACTGTCTGTGGATTACCATCGATACTTTTATTTACTTTTATCCCTGACTCCCAAAGATCTAATGTCATCGATAAAGTCAATAAGTGTAGACTTTATTGCCATTATATTTTACATTAATCATCTCTTAAAATAATTCCTTGTACTAATCCAAAGATTACTTTTTAAATCAAGGGCCAATCATCAACCACTTCCTAATGGACAATGATACACCCCATGATCTAAATTCCATGAAAGCAAGACATAAATACACATGAATATATCATAATAGACAGTTCCCATTAATTCATGCAATGTAACAATACCCTCCAGCTTATATCGCAGCTAATGGATTCACGTGACATCACGCTCATGATGTAAACAAAGTACACGTGGGTACGCCGGCCACTATTTGTCACTTAGGATCTGGTACATGTACGTCATCACTACGTCATCACTTCGAAAGCGTCACCAAAATGGCGGCTCAAGCATTTTCTAGAATCAAAGAAGCAATGGACTTTTACGACTTATGGAGTTAGAATTTCTTCAGCATAACGTGTCTGAGGAACGAACGAGTTATGAAACAGTGTTTTTTTTACTTCCGTTTCATGGCTTAGTGGTTTAAAGTTTCTAAAATGTACTGAATTAGGCCTTACCGGTATAATGAAATTCTTAACAAACGAAAGAACTAAAAATCAAGAAATTAATGAAAATAACAAGAAAAAATTATACACATTTCTTAAGACAATATATATATATATATATATATATATATATATATATATATATATATAATGAGAAAGAAAATGCATATATTTTTTGCATTGAGACCTGGAAACAGTTGAGACACAAATAAATGTAAATACATCTTTCAACAAAATATACCTGATTTGAAAAGAAAACAACTATGAAATATTACATTTACTAAATCTCGCATATAGAAAATGTTCCAAACTCACAAAGGTCAAGTGTGTCCCCGTAGATACAAGATAAGAGGAAGTCTATGGGGGACGTGCACCACGTTTCAGTGTCTGAATAATAATAATAATAATAATAATAATGATAATAATAATAATAATAATAATAATAATAATAATAATAATAATAATAGTATTATTTTTTTATTTTTTATTATACTTTGTCGCTGTCTCCCGCGTTTGCGAGGTAGCGCAAGGAAACAGACGAAAGAAATGGCCCAACCCCCCCCCCCCATACACATGTATATACATACGTCCACACACGCAAATATACATACCTACACAGCTTTCCATGGTTTACCCCAGACGCTTCACATGCCTTGATTCAATCCACTGACAGCACGTCAACCCCGGTATACCACATCGCTCCAATTCACTCTATTCCTTGCCCTCCTTTCACCCTCCTGCATGTTCAGGCCCCGATCACACAAAATCTTTTTCACTCCATCTTTCCACCTCCAATTTGGTCTCGCACTTCTCGTTCCCTCCACCTCCGACACATATATCCTCTTGGTCAATCTTTCCTCACTCATTCTCTCCATGTGCCCAAACCACTTCAAAACACACTCTTCTGCTCTCTCAACCACGCTCTTTTTATTTCCACACATCTCTCTTACCCTTGCGTTACTCACTCGATCAAACCACCTCACACCACACATTGTCCTCAAACATCTCCTTTCCAGCACATCCATCCTCCTGCGCACAACTCTATCCATAGCCCACGCCTCGCAACCATACAACATTGTTGGAACCACTATTCCTTCAAACATACCCATTTTTGCTTTCCGGGATAATGTTCTCGACTTCCACACATTCTTCAAGGCCCCCAGAATTTTCGCCCCCTCCCCCACCCTATGATCCACTTCCGCTTCCATGGTTCCATCCGCTGCCAGATCCACTCCCAGATATCTAAAACACTTCACTTCCTCCAGTTTTTCTCCATTCAAACTCACCTCCCAATTGATTTGACCCTCAACCCTACTGTACCTAATAACCTTGCTCTTATTCACATTTACTCTTAACTTTCTTCTTCCACACACTTTACCAAACTCAGTCACCAGCTTCTGCAGTTTCTCACATGAATCAGCCACCAGCGCTGTATCATCAGCAAACAACAACTGACTCACTTCCCAAGCTCTCTCATCCCCAACAGACTTCATACTTGCCCCTCTTTCCAAAACTCTTGCATTTACCTCCCTAACAACACCATCCATAAACAAATTAAACAACCATGGAGACATCACACACCCCTGCCGCAAACCTACATTCACTGAGAACCAATCACTTTCCTCTCTTCCTACACGTACACATGCCTTACATCCTCGATAAAAACTTTTCACTGCTTCTAACAACTTTCCTCCCACACCATATATTCTTAATACCTTCCACAGAGCATCTCTATCAACTCTATCATATAATAATAATAATAATAATATCAATAATAATAACAACAATAACAATAATGATAACGATAATAATGATATTTATTTATTTATTTATGAATTAATATCATTATTATCGTTATCATTATTATCTCTCTCTCCTGAAACCATACCTGCTAAATGAAGCTCAAACGCCCTGAATAAACTCATTGTAATTACACACCGCATCGGATCCATGATATAGCCTACACATAGATGCATTTGGTCTTCTTTCCGCAGGGCTACCAACCTTGCCTTACCCGTTACAGCGCACTACGGGTCACTACAGGAACACAAGGCACCTCTCTATTACAAGGTCAGCCTTACCCGTGCATGGCCCGGGGGCGGACTCAGGTACCCGAACCAAAGGTCCCCTACGGTACTAGGGAAAGGTGTGGCGTAGCCACCGTTCATGGTCCACTCTTGCCATACGGTGAGTTCCCACTGACATAATTTTCTCTTTATCTTCTTCTCTCTACTACAAAGGGGGTTAGAATATTCAAAACTGTCTGGGTACAAGTTTCAACAGTAATATGAACACTTTTAGGGCAACTGAGACAATATAAACAAAGTGGATACAGACATGTACAACAGTCTTGCCCTTCGGATCATTGGATTACCATGAGGACTTTTAGATATTTCATAATAGGACAGACTTGTTTTTTGGAAAATGTTATAACTATGATTGCGTGTATGGCCTCTGGATTATCGCAAAACTCATACCTTCCGGATTTCCTGAAAAACGAGGTTGACACCAATGGATTAGGACAACCCGAGGTGCACTCGTTTTATTACAATTATTTATTATTATTATAATTATCATTATCATCAATATCATTATCAATCATCATTATCATTATCTGCGAGTAAACATACAAGAAAATATTTGTTAGAAATAACAGAAAATGGAAATCAGTTTATATAAAACATTGCTTGGTTCTGTTGGTAATCATTGTGAAGAAAATGATCTAGATATACGTAAAAATAATGAATCTATAATGATCCAAGTACGAATAATCAGAGATAATGAGTGGTGGCTGCAGTGGTGGGTTAAAAGTGACCCGTGAGCCAGATCCGGCCCTTAACGAGATGTAATCTAGCCTGCAAGATCAGTAGGAATTAATGAGAATACAAACGATGAAAAAAAACTTAGGTCGGGACGAAATTCAGCCGACGCACACAGACCCTAAATGACGGAAAAGGGGGAGAGATGGCTTGAAGTAGAGAGGCGCGACGGAATGGTCTGTGGGGAAGTTTCTTGGCATGTATCATCCATGGGATGGCTATATACATTCATGAAATTATATTCATGCGTGTTTTTAGGATGATATCGTACAGTACAATAAATAATTCGAGAACGTGTCTTTGATGTGCACGTTGCTCGCCTTCACCCATCCCAAGAGAAAAATCTTTCCGGATGGTTAACAGATTAACATAAACGTCTACCCCTGGGCTAGAGGGATGGGTAAAACTATCCGGGTTCAAGTGAGCCTGGCCTGGGATTAGTGATACTAGCCTAGAGCAAATGGGACAGTAGCAGGAAGACTTGTTTCAGAATAACAGTTTATGATCACTATGGGTTCGGAGACGACACGGGAATGCATGGTTTATCTAGCGCGTCGTCCACCTGTAGCTACATATCTGGTTATCTTGCTGTGAGACCTGAGTTATCTTTTAGGTACAAACCTGCTATCTTGTAGGTACAACCTATTCGCACCTATGCGTGGGTAAACCTCTAATCATCTCGCTGTTATCTTGAAGTAACGCCCTTCTAAGCTGAAGTTATCTTATAGGTATAGTCTCGTTATCATATACGTTCCTTGAGTATATTTAGAAAGAGAAGTGATATCTTGCAGCTGACTTGTAGGCAGACTTGATATCTCACGGTTATCTTGTGGTGTGTTATCTGAGGAGGGCGGACTCATCTAGGCCCGAGGCCCTTGACCCGATCGCCTACCACTCTGGGAACACGTACCCCGGCTTCATACAACATACAACTCGTTTTTGTTGGACATTCTTTCCTGTATCTGGGGTGTTGCTGGGCATCAAGGAGTCTATGGGCCAATGACACCTATCTGGGGATGCTTTTGGGATTCAGGGGGCCGTAAGCCAAAGGCATAATTCTCTGGGGAAGCTTCCGAGGTTATGTGGGGGAGTTATAGATCCAGAGACATACATATCTATATCTATCTGGGGTGCTGCTTGAAGTATGTAGGGAGTCCGATAACCTCTGATGTATTTAGGGAGGCTCCTCAAATGTACGGGGCACGTAATGATCGGTACCCCATACCTGAGGGAAGTACAATGCACTCATGGGGTGCCTGTAGACCCCCATTCTCTATGGGTTGCTGACATACCCCAATCGTTGAGTTTGATACTGAGGGTTCCAGCGGCGTACGGCGACGGAATGACACCTATAGCGCTACCTATGGCAACACTGACGCTGAGGGGCTGCCATCTGGCTCGTTGGTGCACACTCATAATATCTTGTCCTTCACAATCATTTACACATTTTGATACTTTATATTACTATATATTTTTAGTTCTCTGTACCGTAATTCTCCTATTGTTCGCTGTCTGTCCTATACGTATATCTTTTTTTTTTTTCTTTTACTTATTTCTATCTTCTTATTTTTTCGTTTCGCTGAATTAACATTAGCGTCTACGTAGCTTAAAAGTTCTAGGCCGCCGTTCGTGTGATGGTTGAGTCATTGATCGTGCGCACTTGAGGATGTGACGGTCGCACGTCCAAATGATGACGGTAGATTATCGTACGTTTATCTTTTTTTTTTTCTTTTCTGTGAAGCGGCGCCGAGCATTTCCTGTTTATGCTGTGTTAAGTATTATTATCATACATTTGTTCACAAGGAGGGAGGCAGGGGCGTATCCAGGGGGAATAGTGCCTAGGGCAAGCACTGAAATTGCGACCCTGGCTTGACAAAAAAAATGTACATACAGTAGATGTATATAAAGATATATACAGTGTAATCATAAACTGTTGAAGAGTTAAGGCAAACTTAAATCTAAATAAACTTTTAAAGATTTAAAGACTTATTTGATCAAAATTATAACGTAGAAGCGGTAATGCAACTGATAGTAGCAAAATATTACTATAGTTGAAAAGTAGGCGAGTTTCTTTTTTATCTCACAAAACCAAACCGTTAAAAATGACAATCGGTTAGCATATGTTAAAAAACAAACCTGTTGAGTGGCGCCCCCTTTCAAGTGGCGCCTAGGGCTCCTGCCCTACCCTAGATACGCCACTGGAGGGAAGGAGGGATCACACTTTTGGGGTGTGTGAAGAGGGGGGGGGGATGGTCACACCTTTAGGTATCTTAAGAGGTTTTTGGGAATCTGTACATGTAGTAGGGCTGCCTAACTCCCACCTGTGTCCTCTTGTTCTGGCCTCCTTTGACATGAACTAACTGTCGTGGGTCAATGGCGTCATGACCTCTTGGAAGTGACGTATGTATGAGGTGTGTGTGTGTGTGTGTGTGTGTGTGTGTGTGTGTGTGTGTGTGTGTGTGTGTCTATATTGGGGACAGAACAGTGACTCAGACCCGAGTCTCTCGGCAACAGAGGTGAGCATAAGGGTTACCTCCTTGTGAGGCAGGGGACACATCAGGGTCCGGTAGTGGGCCTGGCCTCAGCCGCCGCCGCTATCAGCCGCGCGATAAGCGGCCTGCATTATTGTAGATAAGGGCGGGAGAGATGTGGCGGCCTCTGGGGGGGTTAATCATGGCCTGAAAGCAGCAGCAGCAGCAGCAGCAAGCGGCCCTTGATAAGCACACAGGTGAGGAGCCGATAGGTCGGCCAATAGGACTCTTAGATGTGGCTAGGCTTGCCACTCCCGACACTCCACGCACAACACACGATACGTGCCCGACAACATACGACTCCCTCGTAATTCCTTCACAGTTGCGAATGTGTTTCGTGTCACTGCGAAACGTGCTGGTGGGAGGCGATTTTCAGAGAGGGTTGGGTGGGATGGGGGATGGTTCATTCACAACGATAAATATTTCCGGGGCTGAGCAGGTATGGACACAGGGGTCGGATACTAAGGTTGTAAGGCACGGGTGTCGCAGTGTACCGCTCTCTTGGATCGTACACAGACTTAAGACACTTGGGTTGTCGTAAGTCTGTGTATGAACAGAAACGCAGGGATGACCCCTAGATGCCTCATTAAGGTCACCCAGGTTTGACTCTACATACCACGTCAGGTCACCCAGGACTGACCCTACATATCACGTCAGGTCACCTAGGTTTGACCCTACATACCACGTCAGGTCACCCAGGTTTGACCCTACATACCACGTCAGGTCACCCAGGTTTGACCCTACATACCACGTCAGGTCATCCAGGTTTGACCCTACATACCACGTCAGGTCACCCAGGTTTGACCCTACATACCACGTCAGGTCACCCAGGTTTGACCCTACATACCACGTCAGGTCACCCAGGTTAAACGCCTTAGATGCCTCGTCAGGTCACAGGATGATCGATGACCTTGGATATGGTAGCTGACCGTGATGACGTCACTATGCCCAGCGACAACACCAGCCGATTCTTGGAGGGTGAGCAGTGTTGCCAGTGCTTGACAGACGGTCTAGTGTACAAATGTCTGGATATCATCAGCCACGACCGCTACCTAGGGTCGGCTAGGTTAGGTTTCGACCTAGCATGTCCAACCTAGGAGACTGGAACCTATCCCTGCCTAGGTTAGCTGACGAGCCGACTTTACCTCGTAATTCTAGTAATCTTTTGTTTTCAAGATTCGTCGTACAAAGGATCAGTTGCAACAACCTCCCTCCCTTACATAAGACTTGGGTTATGACAACTCCTGAGGTTATGAGGTCACATGAATGCGTTCTGCTGTTGTGGCCGTCCACCAGACGCACGAGGAAGAGAGTCAGACGATGGATGGTTGGTAGGGTTCGCCTGGTAAGTCACGTCTGTCTTATTCCTTATAAAAATTCAATCAGATGCTCAACCTAACGAATGCTCGTGTCGTCGAACCCATTTTCTTTAGCTTGAGGTCCGTGACTCACGACTGCCGAGCTGTCGTTAACCGGAGACTTGTTAAAAGGGGGGGTACTAAGGTATTCAAAATGGATGGAACCCACTTCCCGTGCCATTCAGATCTGGTATCATTGAGAGGGGCGGGAGTATCGTACCAGACTTGACAGTACGACGGGTAAAGGTGGGGAGGGAGGGAGGGGGGGGGTTTAATAGGGGCGTGGGGTGGTTATGTGTGCGTGTAATGGGGGTAGGGGGAGGTGGGTGGTGAGGAGCATGTTTATAGCTCGTCCTATAACATGGGCAGTAGGGAGGTTGCTTTCTCTGCTGTCATCTTCAGTCTTAGCTACGTCTCTTCCCTTTTATATAAACTGACTGTTCTACGTCTCTTATCTCATTCTTGTGCTACCCTGACGATGTGATCATTACACGAAAGCGCACTACACGTCAGGTTAGTGGGTGCAGGTTGTGAATTTTGGGTGGGGTTTGTCAATCATGGGTAAGGGGTTGTGGGTTATGGACATGGGTTATGAATAATGGGTGAGGGGGTTGTAGATCATGGGTGGAGGTTCTGCACGGAAGTTTAGGTGAAGAAATTAAGGAGCATATGTAGGTATGAAGCGCTTTGGCCAAGTTAAGTGGGGACGGCAAAAGGGGTGGAAGGGAAGGGGGTACAGTTATGCAGGAGAGGAGGTGCCGGGGCTACGGCAGGAAGGGTGAGGGCGAGTGTGTGTGTGTGTGTGTGTGTGTGTGTGTGTAGGGGGGGGAGGAGAGGGGGTCCGTACCCACGTTATCTCGGCCTGGGATAACTGGGAATGATAACTGTGTCGGGGGGCCTGCTGTCTGGCTGTTCTGTACCCGCCCTTATCACCCTCCCAGTCCACGTCCTCACACCGGTTTTTTTTTTGTTGGCGGCTCCTCTGGCTCCCGTGTGGCCCATGTCCTCTCTCTTGAGAATACTCCCACGCTGCCAGCCAGCCTCCTGGGTGCGTGAGTGTGGAAGAGGTGCATGTGGTCCAACATCCCCGCCCCACACACACACACACACCCCGGCCGCAGATAACTTAGCTGAGTCTACCCTGAACTCCACACACCACCACAGACTCCCGCCCATTCACAACTTCAGCCTTACTATATCACGTACCTTCTCCTCCTTGACTGCCTCTGTTATTGTTACTGTAAATTTACACTAATTATACAGTTTATTTATATCCCGATTTTCATAAATCCTAAACATTTAAAGAGGAAAAAATGTCTCGACTAACACGGGAGGGAGCATTTTTTTTTTTTCCCCATGCACAGAAAACGTTCCAGCATAATTGCCATTCGTCCGGTAAAATTTTACTACATTTTCTCGCTAGTAGTGTCGCTCGAAGAGAAACATTAAGCTATGATTATTTCTCGACTTACATGGCAGACCTCTAACATCAAACAACCATTCATTTTCGCGTTCAATGAGGAACCCATGGAGTGACGCATCTATACGGTAGATCGGTCTGCCAGACTGGCAATACTGCCACTCGCCTGCAACGTGTCTTTCTTCAGCTGAACGATATATAAATACACACACACACACACACACACACACACACACACACACACACATATATATATATATATATATATATATATATATATATATATATATATATATATATATATATATATATATATATGTGCTGGAAATGAGATGTTTGAGGACAATGTGTGGTGTGAGGTGTTTGATCGAGTAAGTAACGTAAGGGTAAGAGAGATTTGTGGAAATAAAAAGAGCGTGGTTGAGAGAGCAGAAGAGGGTGTTTTGAAATGGTTTGGGCACATGGAGAGAATGAGTGAGGAAAGATTGACCAAGAGGATATATGTGTCGGAGGTGGAGGGAACGAGGAGAAGTGGGAGACCAAATTGGAGGTGGAAAGATGGAGTGAAAAAGATTTTGTGTGATCGGGGCCTGAACATGCAGGAGGATGAAAGGAGGGCAAGGAATAGAGTAAATTGGATCGATGTGGTATACCGGGGTTGACGTGCTGTCAGTGGATTGAATCAGGGCATGTGAAGCGTCTGGGGTAAACCATGGAAAGCTGTGTAGGTATGTATATTTGCGTGTGTGGACGTATGTATATACATGTGTATGGGGGTGGGTTGGGCCATTTCTTTCGTCTGTTTCCTTGCGCTACCTCGCAAACGCGGGAGACAGCGGCAAAATATATATATATATATATATATATATATATATATATATATATATATATATATATATATATATATATATATATATATATATGTATATATATATATGTATAATCACGATAATTATGTCCAATAGATAATACAAAAGGCAAGCCCAATTTAGATAGCAAGTTTTTGATGATGTAGTGCAAGAATGGGTGTGTATATATTCTGGCTAGGCTACAACTAGGATAATAACAGTGGCTGGGAACGTGGAGTAAAGTTTTGAAGAGGAAAAGGATAAACGTCATCAACTGATCTCTGCAACACCTATCGATATTCTCCAACCATATATTAGTTATTACAGAAAAGGTTGTGAATAGCAGGTGGCTGCAGCGCGCGCACCCTCCTGGATATGAAGGTCATGTGACGTATGACATGAGGGAGAGTAGGCCCCCATTCAAGACTACACTATCTCCTGTACCTTGGGAGAAAACTTCACAAAGTTTCGTCAAAATGGCTTCAGTCATTTTTGAGAAATATCCGTTAAAGACACGCGCACTTCCACATGTGCGGCAGAATTGCATGATATAAAATACAATCCCCCCCAAAAAAAAAATCCCATCATGATCCCCTGCGTTTGGACTTGAGGAGCGAAATTTCCCTATATATATCATCCATACTTTTCAAATAATCTGATAGAGTTTGGTAAAAATCCCTTTCGTGGTCTCCGAGAAAAATGGCGAGAGAGATAGAGAGGCGAGCGAGGCCACTACTCAAAAAACGCCCCCATATCCACCTAAGGAGGCGAGCGGTTATAAATGTATCTCTTATAAATCATTTCTTTTTCCCGTCATTATATATGGGACGCCATGAAATATATCGCATCAATTAATCTCATTTTTTCCCCGGTCTCGCAATGGAGCCTATTTTATGGTGGGTAAGAATATATATATATATATATATATATATATATATATATATATATATATATATATATATATATATGTATGTATATATATATATATATATATATATATATATATATATATATATATATATATATATATATATATATCCCAGGATCTCTTTCTAAGCACGGGTCCTGATGACCTAGGATCTTTTTCAAGAGGCTCCTACTGCCCAAGGCTGCGCTACTTCCAGTAGCAGGAAAATGTGGACTCCATTGGAGTGAGAAGTTCTTTAACAAGACTGTATTCCCAATGATGTAGCCTCACCAAAGGTTACTGTTAACTCGCGATGTAACCTCTTCTTGCAGGTGGAGTACAGTAACTCTCTTTCTCTATTTATCTATCTATCTATCTATCTATCTATATATATATATATATATATATATATATATATATATATATATATATATATATATATATATATATATATATGTGTGTGTGTGTGTGTGTGTGTGTGTGTGTGTGTGTGTGTGTGTGTGTGTGTGTTCTAAAAATGTTTTAGACTATGTTGCTTTAAGTGAACCAGTTTCATGGCCTCACCACCACACACCCTAAATCACCATACACCCACAGCACCATACACCCACCCCATCATACACCCACTCGGTCGTTACTGGAGGAAATGGCCGAGCGGCTGCTGGTTGAGGGTGGGTGGGTTATGGCACTACAAAAACAACCCCCCCCCCCCGCCACCACCACCAAGAAAAGTGATTTAGATAGTAAATTTACATTGGCTGGCCACATAAATCTTGGACATCCTGGGAGGGGGAAAAAAAACATATTCTTCGGGTTTGGACCTGTCCAGTGGGACGATGGATTAAAAAAGATTCGTCTTGTGTTGATTGCAGACGTCTTCTACTGCCTTCCCTCCCTCTCCCCTTCTTCCTTCCCTTTGCCTCTTAATACCCCCTAAATCCCCCCCCTCTCTCTCTCTCTCTCTCTCTCTCTCTCTCTCTCTCTCTCTCTCTCCCCGCCAATCCTCCTCCCGCCGGGGCAACACCATCAGCCGAATTTTTTCCCCCTCAAGACGAAGATCCTCCATCGTGTCATCCGGAAAGACGCCACCAAAACAAGTTAAAAACGACGTCAGTCTTGGGTCGACTGGTGGGCTTGGGGTCGACTGGTGGGCCTGAGGTCGACTGGTGAGCCTGAGGTCGACTGGTGGGCCTGAGGTCGACTGGTGAGCCTGAGGTCGACTGGTGGGCCTGAGTCGACTAGTGGGCCTTGAGTTGACAGGTGAGCCAGTCTGGCAGTTAAGACGGTAATTCAGTAGTCGTACGTAATCCACTCGCCCTTACTGATCCTTCCTCAGATCTTCCCGCTTAAAAGTGGAGACTGTCTCACCCACCCTTTCCTCATCCCTCACTTAACCCCCTCCTCTCTCTCCTCCCTGTCCTCCATAAAGGGGGGGGGGGGTCACACCATCCCCCCCTTGTTATTCTCCCCGACTGATGCTATAATTGAGGGGGAATCGGAATTTCCTGAAGGAACGAAGGTCCCGGGAAAGTTAAAAAGGAAAACAAAAAACCCCCGATGACTAGGTTCTTGTAGCGGCCATGTTGGAGACTCGCCCCCACTCGGTGACCCGTCTCCCGCCCACCGCCGCCATCTTGCTCCTCATCCGTCTATCTCGCTGTCTACTCGTTGTCTCTGATCTTATAAGTTCTTATCATCTTTCCCGTTGTTCCCCTTGTTCGTAACGTCTATTTCCTCTGATTCTACTCATGTTTGTGGCATTAACAGGTTATCTGAGCCCTTGAGCGCGACGGTACGACCCGTTGAAGACAACGGTACGACCCCTCAGAATGGCTGTACGATCAGTGAGCACAATAGTACGACCTTTGAGCATGGCGGGTTGGGTCAAAGGCCAGACAATCAGGCTCAGAGGTGACGTCATCGTGATCATGGGTAGTACAGTCGTGTTCACAGGTCGTAAAGACGTCTCAAGGGTCGTACAGTCATGTTCGCGGGTCGTAGAGTCGTCGTGTTTACGGGTCGCAATGTCGTGTTCTAGGGTTGTACCGTCGTGTTCCAATGTCGTGCAGTCGTGTTTACGGGTCGTAATGTCGTGTTGAAAGGTCGTACAGTCGTGTTCCAGGGTCGTCCAGTTGTATTTATGGGTCGTAAAATTGTGTTCAAGGGTCGTACAGTCGTGTTCCAGTGTCGTCCAGTCATGCTCACGGGTCGTAAAGTCGTGTTCAAGGCTCGTCCAGTCATGTTCCAGGGTCGTGCAGTCGTGTTTACGGGTCGTAAAGTCGTGTTCAAGAGGCTGATGACAGTTATGCTGTCCTCGTTCCGTTAGTTTTTTAATGGTTCGCCCATCTTCCCTTAATTTTTCCACCGGTCAAATCCTCTCTTCGTCGTTCATGTCTACAGCATGGTGCTATCTGACTGTAACCTTACAGTCTAGTGGTATGTACCTGACTGTAACCTTACAGTCTAGTGGTATGTACCTGACTGTAGCCTTACAGTCTAGTGGTATGTACCTGACTGTAACCTTACAGTCTAGTGGTACGTACCTGACTGTAACCTTACAGTCTAGTGGTATGTACCTGACTGTAACCTTACAGTCTAGTGGTATGTACCTGACTGTAGCCTTACAGTCTAGTGGTATGTACCTGACTGTAACCTTACAGTCTAGTGGTACGTACCTGACTGTAACCTTACAGTCTAGTGGTACGTACCTGACTGTAACCTTACAGTCTAGTGGTATGTACCTGACTGTAGCCTTACCACTAGACTGTTTCCATATTTCATTTTTTCTTTCCATATTTCATTTTTTAAACCCCCCCCCCCCCCCCCCCCGAGGGTGTCGGACGAAGCGACAATCACATGATCCACCGTCGGGTTACATCCCGTAATCTGATGGCTGGACAGACGTTGGGACGGGATCCGTGTGTCTGATAGGTTGGGTCTTCTGGTCTCCTGGTAAACTGAAAGCCGACTGGTGCATGGATTCCCCCCAACCCGACCCTTGGACCCGTTCTGATTACCGCGTCTCTGATCGGCAGATTGACCATGAGGATCTGTCTAGATGGAACGATTCTGATTGGTGATGATGGCTATTACTTAAAGGCTCATTCGAATCAGTGATGAGCAAGCGATCCGATGGACTCCGCCAATCAGTCTCTGATCGGCGCATTCGATGATAGGGACGCTCAGCAGAACACCCTCCTGAGTGCACCTTGTGATTGGTAACAGCTGCTATATTACCTAGTCTGATCGGCTTTCTATGTGGGCAATACACTGTTTGTACTGATGATCTGAGGGGCGTTCTGATAAGGTGGAATATTACCATGACACTAGACAGGTTACCAGTCTGATGGTGATGAAGTAGTTCAAATACGTTAAGCTGAATTACAGATAATGGAGACAGCATTATATATATATATATATATATATATATATATATATATATATATATATATATATATATATATATATATATATATATATATATTACTATCTTTTCCCCCTCTTGGCTGTTAAGTCGAGCAATCTGAAGGGGTGACCTGATTGGGGCTCCTGATGGGTGAGGTGGAAGGCGCCTGGGGGACGATACAGTCAGACTAGAGGTAAAGACTGACTCTATTGATTGGCCCAGGAAGGGAGGGGAGGGGTCTTTGTCGTTTGGTGTGTGGTGTGGCGTGGTGTGGTGGATGTGGTGGTGGTGTGGCGTGGTGTGGTGGGTGTGGTGTGGTAATGGTTTGGTGTGTGGTGTGGCGTGGTGTGGTGGGTGTGGTGGTGGTGTGGCGTGGTGTGGTGGGTGTGGTGTGGTAATGGTTTGGTGTGTGGTGTGGCGTGGTGTGGTGGGTGTTTTGTGGTAATGGTTTGGTGTGTGGTGTGGCGTGGTGTGGTGGGTATGGTGTGGTAATGGTTTGGTGTGTGGTGTGGCGTGGTGTGGTGGGTGTGGTGGTGGTAGTGGTGTGGTGTGGTAATGGTTTGGTGTGTGGTGTGGCGTTGTGTGGTGTGGTGTGGCGTGGTGTGGTGGTGTGGTGGGTGTAGTGTGGTGATGGTGTGTATGGTGTTCCAAATACAACACTGTATCCCTGAATGGTGTATGATGACTACAGTATGGTGTCTACGGTGTTTCAGGGAAGGCACTGTAGTGTTGTATGGTGTATGATGGCTACAGTATGGTGTATGATGACTACAGTATGGTGACTACGGTGTTCTAAGTAAGACACTGTAATTATATGCTGTGTCATCAGTACTCTGGCCAAGGTCTTCCCATTTTCTTTGTTCACCAGCCCTGACCTAATCGGCCTAAGCCACTTGTGCAAATCCTTCTCATAATCACAAATATATGAATTTCCATATAACAATAGCTCAAAAATGTATTATTTTTCACAATCGACATCAATTATACTCAATATCAAGATGATCACCCTAACTTAGCGCAATAATCTACGTATCTCATGAATAATCGTGGTATTTAAATAACTTTCAGCATTCTAAAATGTTCTATTCATTAATTATAATTATACACCCGCCATATTGGAGTATAATTATATAGACATCGGGAAATTTAATGCAAATTTGAAGCTGCTGTTCTTCTGGGTTATTTCTTTCGTACAATAATGACACGAGTGAGACAACGTGTAATAGAAAGGTGAAATGAGACTTTATAGCAGTTGATATAAGAAAAGGTCAAGCCACAATTCATAGGAAGTGCAACACAGACACGACGAACACCGCACAACACAAGACAAAGACGCAACGAAATACTGGGTACAACACAAGTCACGGCACTTCAAAGCAACACACACACCATTCAAGACTCTACAGATACAACACAAGCCGCACAACACTATAAGGACACAACACAAGGCACTCAACACTATAAGGACACAACACAAGGCACTCAATACTCACTCACTGGATCTGCTAGAGAAGGTTCACAGGAGGACGGCAAAAGATTGCACCCAAGATATAGAAAACGGGTACCACAGAGGGTGTAAACACATTTGTTTACGTTGGAACGGCAGAAGGAAAAAGGACATGATTGCAATCTTAAAATTCATAAATCGACGTGGAAATGCAAAGATTAATCATTTCATAAAAGTGAAAATATATGTAAAAACCAAGACATACGAAGAAGCGAAGTTACATATGAATATAAAAAGAACGTAAAGGATTTTTTTTTTCAATAGTAAATAGATACGTTAATAACAGGAGCAAATTCAGAAACAGCAAAATCAGTTAGTGTAATGAATAAGCATAACAAATATATTTCATGTCTATAAATAGATGTCGGGATGAGAGTGGGAGGAAGGGGGTGTGGACGAAAGTAATGCTTTGTTCTTGAAAAACAGGCAATTAAACACACACACACACACACACACACACTGTGTACCTCCCGCCTGGGTATCATACTAGTTTAAAAGCTGAAATGCCGAGTCAGATGCTCATAAGAAGATCACACTGCATAGGAATCAGACATACTTCACACTAACCTACATAATACACTCTGATGATGACTTACAGAGCAGGTGATACGTCCCTCACACTGAATTGATGTGTGGTGCCTTCCACGTGTTTTCATAAATCCTTAACTTTGAATTGAATCATCCCTCATACTAAGTAGGAACGTATCCTTCATACTGAGTGGTGACATATCTTTCATACTACACCCTAGAGGTAACACATCCTTCATACTAACTTCCTGTTGACATAACCCAAATGCTAACTTAATGGTAGCACATCCTTATCTTTATACTTAGTGTGATGCAATTTTCATGTGATATATTCTTAAAACGTAGTTACATCCTAGTAATGACACCTCCCTCACACTGACATGGCATATATAAAATCTCCAGTTAACAGCAGGATATTCCTCGAAAATCTTGTCTAATTCATTTTTCCCCCTTTCAAGTATGTTTTCCTCGTTCCCCTTCTCACCCGTTTTCTATAAATATTTACTATTATTATTACTTTTTTTGCTCGTTTTCTTTTTTTTTTGCGTATTCTGGTGTCCATCATTCACTCATTTTTTCTCCTATGTTTGAAGTATTTTGTCTTACCACCTATTATCAGTTTTATTTCTGTCCGGGTTTTGTCATATGTATGAATGATCAGTTTTTATTTGTCATGTGTGTGTGTGTTTGAACACCTTTCGTCGAATCTTTCCTAAGCGATCACGCTGTCATTCTTGGCTTACCACATCCCTCCATACTCCATGCAACTGCTCATGACGAAGCAAATACTCTCATACATCGATAAGATATGTTGGCGCCACTATATATTTCCCAAATATCTTTTTAAAACCCCACTAAGATTTGAATCCCTCCCTTCTACCCCACACCCCCGGCCCGTTTTGCAGTGTGCTGGTCCTATAAAAACAACCTATAACCTTTCCCCTTCGCTACACACTACAACATCAAGCATCCATCTTGTCCTCTCTGACTGTTTTTTTTTTTTTTTTTTTTCTTCCCTCTCAATATGAATATATCCGGCAGTGCCCGGCCGGCTGGGGCCGTGTGCCCATGTGGTGGGAGTTGGGGCGAATCCAGAGCCTAACGAAGATGAAAGAGCCGGACTTTTTGTGTTCCTCCGTGGGGAGGAGGTGGGGTGGTGGCCTGGGGAGGGAAGGGAGGCTTGGGATGGTCAGTATTGCAAAGCGGTGGCCCGGGCGGGCCTATATAGGCCCGCCCTGCAACGATTCATCTCCCGTAACGGCTCATCATCAATCGTCCTGCTTCCTGGGAGAAATGATTACCAATGGGGAGAAAGATAGATGTGGGGTAGAAAGTGGGTATGATATCTTGTATCCCCGGATACTGTTCATGTTGTTTACAGACATAGGAAGGAGGGGGGGATGCCTCGCAGACCGCGGGTGAAAAATATTGCACAGCCAAGTTAGCAACACTGCACGGGGGGGAATAAACACATGCTGACGGCAGCAGAATTTTTTTCACCATTTTTTTTTTCAAGGTTTGGAGCAAGAGTGTTCTCTCGGGAGGTGGTGATATATGGTGCTGCCGGTGCCAAGCCTTTCCCTCCGACTTGTACTTCCCTCCATTCGTAATAACGTTCGCCGACGAAGAAATTGGAAATAGAAATTCTGCTGAAAAAGGCGGGCTTTGGCATCGTCTTAATGGCCTGGGCTCGGCCTATCCTGAGCGAGGGCGGCGGTGTCGGGCATCGCTCGCGCTGGGGGCAGGCCACTCCCGCCCTGTAGGACCAACTGAGGATGGAGCCATCTGTCACCAGCTGTGGGTTTCGTCACTACCACCTTCCATCACGCCCGGTGCAGGCCGAGGGAGTCGTAAACAGATGACGTAGCGTTTGGTGGTGGGGGGGGAGGGAGGGAGGAGTAACCGACGCTCCGTTGTGGTACGGGACGAAGCGTTGTCGAACATCAAGCCTCTCTCGTTGGTCACCCGGTTTTTTTGTTGCAAGCGCCGGCGGCGGCGGCCCAGCTTGTTGCGTTTTTTTGTTGCATCGTTGCTACAGCCGCTGCCACTGGGCTTATTGTCTCGCGGTCTTGGTCCCCCTCGGCCGGCCCGGCCCTCCCCCCCTCCCTTCTGTCCCTTCTATGCCGTATAATCACTCCCTCCATCATTCGCCCGGGACCCACGTGTGGCCTCGCTCGTACACATCCCTCTCCCGTTTTCTTTCCCTCGGCCACCGCCTATACTCCCCCATTGTCTAAGGGATTCGCAATTCTTTTTTCGTGTGGCGTTCCCCGGGCGCACGTCAGGAGAAAAAAAAAATCGTCGGAGGATAATGGCGAGGGATGTGGGCACCTGACGACTGTTCCGTCGGGTTGTGCCCGGTGGTGGTCGGCGGCGGCCGTTGCAACTGTCCTGGCCGCCAGCTCTCTCTCTCTCTCTCTCTCTCTCTCTCTCTCTCTCTCTCTCTCTCTCTCTCTCCTCCCAGGACTGTCGTGCGCTGAAAAAAAAAAATATACTTCCATTGACCGGAGATGATCCTACCGCGGGAGCGTCGCCCTCCGTTCCCCACCGACTCCGCCGCGCCTAATCTAACCTGCTGTGTCGCGTTAGGCTCTAGCGACAGCCTTATGGGCTCTCTTATTCTCTTTCAATGGATATATTTCTGCGAAATACCTCATACCCAGCTTAGCACAAACATTACAAGTCCTCCTGTCATCTTTAAGGTCCTGCTGAATGCCGTGGAGACATTCAGACGTTATCTGCGATCAAAGAGGCTCGGCAGGCCATGCGCACGTTTGTGAGTCTCAAGCCATCGCCCGTGGTCTGCTCAAATACCCTGTTCACCCACACACACAGACCTATGGCCTCCCCGTTAGCGGGCCAGCGGGTACAACCCACAACTCCAAGTTCACAAGTAGTCCCTTATAATCCCAGGATGGTTGTCATCGGCCTCCCCGCCACACAACCCTAGAGAATGAACGAAGAGGACACAGGAAGAGATTCTACAGTTATCGTAGTTTTAATGTAGTTTTGCGTAGTGTTTCAGCGAAAATGATAAACCACACACATACACAAAGGGAGAGAGAGAGAGAGAGAGAGAGAGAGAGAGAGAGAGAGAGAGAGAGAGAGAGAGAGAGAGAGAGAGAGAGAGAGAGACTACACGTCATCGTCTTGGACTACAGACGGGTCTTTTGATGGAGATAAGATAAACATTCATTCCTAAAGTCATCGTCCGTATATATATATATATATATATATATATATATATATATATATATATATATATATATATATATACACATACACACAAACACTATTTGTTTGGATAAGTTTTGATTACGTGGAATTGTGTAGGTGTCGAGTGATAGTTATCCATCTGTTCCATGTGTGTGTGTGTGTGTGTGTGTGTGTGTGTGTGTGTGTGTGTGTGTGTGTGTTACGTAAGTGTATCAAATAAGAAACATAAAGTATTACACTTACTTCCTTCCTTGCCTTCAGCTCTGCCAGCTGAACTGTGGTTTCTGTGTCCCTCCTTGTGGCGAAACTCCCTCACAGTTCTTGTTGCTTGCTCTTGTACTCTCTTTGGCGCCTCCATATATGCCTCGCGGGATAGATTGTCTGTGAGAAAGGCAATATAGGACGCATGTTAGGGAAGCATTCTCGAAGTGGACCAGGGAAATGCCACAGGGTACTGCTCTGGAAGCGTTACTCTTCTCGGTCTATGTGAAGGACTTGACAGAAGGTATGGATGGACTCCTGGTTATGTCTGCAGATGATGCAAAGGTACTGATGAAAATGAAGAGCCTGGGAGAGTGCATGATCTTACAAGGGGACATTGACAGACACCGACGTTGGTCTTATATATGGGGTGAACTGATCACAACCTTTGAATTTTTAAAACAGATTGATGCCGTAGACATTGAGCAGTTCTTCGAAAGACGTTAGATAGAGAACATAACAAGAAATTAAGGAAAAAGCTCGTAAAAAAATATGAAGAAGTTCTTTTACAGTATAAGAGTTGTGGAGGAGTGGTTCTATATAAATGAAAACACGATCAATACAGAAAGCACCGAGATATTTAAGTTGTACGATAGCAAAAAAAAAGAAAAAAAAAAACGTTCAAGAGATAGAGCCCCATGAGTGTAAAACTCCCTCCCCGTACAGCACAAATAGGTAATCATAAACGGGTAATTACATACACAAGCACAGACGATAAGAGGCAGATTATATATGCAAATCTATCATTCACTGGACAGATGTGGAGGGACAAGTAAACATAACGAATGTTTACGAGACAGTTGACACCAGGGCGTCACACAGACGACCCTCCCTCCCGTCACCATAATCACGGACCAGCGCCAGCCCGTGGTGAGTGCGTCGTCCTTGTTGCCCACCGTAACATGTGCGGGGCGTCCGTGGGCGTGGCGGAATATAGGTGGGCGTGGAACGGCATGGGCGTGCGTGTAACGGTCGTGATCGACATGGGTTGGGTTACGTCTCTGTACTTTGATGGTAATGACTATGTGATGGAACGAGGGGGGGGGGATGGTGTGGGGGAGAGGAGAAGGGGTAAAGACCCCCATAAGGAGAGGGGCTGTAGGAAGGGGGAGAAGGGGAAAGGGGGAGGGGGGGTTCGTGCGTGTGTAGGGGGAGGAGTCGCAGATTGGCAAGGGTAGGTGAGGGTGGGTGAGGGACGGGACGAGCAGCATGGGTCAGGCCGTCGAGGGGAATTCACAAACTTTTTTTTTTCTTCCAAGACTGAAGCAACGAACTAGGGTGAGTTAAGGTGTGGAGGTTGAGGTTGGTGACAGAGTTAGGGTGTGCAGGGTGAGGCTGGTGGCAGAACTAGGGTGCTGGTGGTGGGGGAGGGGGGTGAAGGGGGGCAGCTCAAGGAGAGGGGTGACCAGCAGGGGTTGCCGGCCCAAAACACGGAGGGAAAAAAAAATTGGCATTTTTTTTTTCCTTGGATGATCTCCAACGGCCCAGCTGCTACTGATCTGGCGGAGCCCCGTCCTGCGGCCTCCAGCAGCCAGTGCCCAGCTTAGTCCAGCATCCCTCACCAGTCACCTCTTAGTCCCCCTCCTCACACCTCACCCGTCCTCCCTTATCTCACACACACACACACACATACCTCACCCCTCATCCTTCTCAACTCACCCGGCAACCATCACCCGTCTCACGCCTCCCGTCACATGGCACTAGAACACCTAGGGATGGTTGAGCCTCAGGGAATGGGGAAATGGTGAAGGATAATCGTAGCGTAAAAGCCGAATCTGTAAAGAGATTCTGTCATATAAATCGTCTAACAAGACGGTCCGGACAGACAGTTTAGCACCCAATTTCCACCGTCCTAGACCCACTCAACGAGCATATGAAGACAGCAACATTAAAAAAAAGATGATAAGTAATTTTACTTAAATAATCCACATAGTCACATCCAAAATAATTATGCCACTTTTCGGGAAAATCGTTGACTTTGGATCCACTTCGCGTCGTGGTGGTGTGAACTGAACTATTTGCTGAGCTGCCGCACGAGTGGCATCACCGAGACACACATCCGAGCTGAGGACCGGACGTGTGTTGGAGGTCGGCTCACTCACGAGGGGTCGTGTGATCATGCAGGTGAAGTCTGGCTGTTGTGGGCATGGCACACGGGAGCGAAGTCCTCTTGCTCTGTGCCCTCCCTATGACGACTGCCTGTTGGCTCCGTCGCTGCCATGAGGGTCGTCTGGACTATCGCGGGAGATGTATGCTCTATCAAGCTGGTCCTCCGTGCTACCATGAGGCCTTGCAAACTAACATGAGGACCCTATCCGCAATATAGAGGACCCTCTGTGCTACCATGATGGTCCTCCGCGCTTCCACTAGGGCTTCTTCGGATATAATCATGTTTACATATTTCACCTCAGCGAAGACAGAAGTCTCTACGCCAATCAGAGAGCAATAAAGTGGAGTTCCCGTGCGATTCAGAGGCCCTGCACTGTTCCCGTGTCAATCTGAGGATGAACAGGAACTCACATCCCAATCAGACAGAATATACTGGAGTTCCCGTCCCAGTCAGACAGAATGAACTGGAGCTTCCGTCCCAATCAGACAGAATGAACTGATTCTTAAGTCCTAATCAGACAAAATAAACTGGAGCTCCCATCCCAACCAGACAGAATTAACTGGAGCTTCGTCCTTATCAGAGAGAATGAATTGAAATTTCTACCCCAATCAGAGCATAAAGAGGAGCTCCCATCCCAATCAGAGAGAGAGAGTAAGCTGGAGTTCCCATCCCAATCAGAGGCTATAAACAGATGCTCCCACCTCAATCAGCGTATGAGGGTGAGAACTGTGGTCACGCCATCATACTCAAGGGTCGTACAGTCGTGTTCAATGGTCGTATCGTCGTGTTCAAGGGTCGTCCCTTCGAGTTTTAAGGGTCGTAGCGTCATGTTCAAGGTAGCACCTTCACGCTCAAGGGCCGTACCGTCGTGCTCAACGGGGGTTCGAAACTCAACGACTCAACAGTAGCAATGGTGAAATATGAGGGAGGGGGAGCATCCCTTTTTACTCCACCCCTCACCCCCTTTCCATCCCACGTCAAGGAGGTCAATGATCGTAGTGGGTCAAAGGATCAACAGAACTTCCCTGCCTCTCTCTCTCTCTCTCTCTCTCTCTCTCTCTCTCTCTCTCTCTCTCTCTCTCTCTCTCTCTCTCTCTCTCTCTCTCTCACTCATCTCGGCCAGGAAGTTCCAAAATCATGACCGAAAGCTAAAACATCGCGATCGAAACGTCAATCATCCTGGTTAAATTTTTCAAAATTTCCCGCCAGATTTCCAAAATATGTCAACTTTCTTGCTAGAAATCCGAAAGAAATCCTGATCATGTGTCCAAATATCACAAATCTCTATTAATCTTCACCTGTCCAAGCCGAATATCCTAAGAAAACCTTGTCAAAAGTCCAAATATCTTCATATTTCGAGGCTGAATTTTCAGAAAAAACTTGCGAAATGTCCAGTTGTCTCGGTCACCTGTTAGAACATCTCAAAATCTTTTCTAAGAGTTTAAAAATTCTAATACAATTTCCAGATATTCCGACTAAGTATTTATCTTTGCCGTATATACATATACGCTGTTATACCAAATATCTACCGTTAAGGAAAATCATAACAGTAACTTAAGAACTGACAGATTCATCACCTACCTTCATTATCAACCTTAAAAGCTCATGTTTTTGAGAAATAAATAACAATACATTAATTTACAAGTCAACAACCACGTCAGGGGGCTCGATTTCCCATTTTTCGTGAGAAGCCAGGGTGAATTGATTTAGAAAACGGCAACTGTAATGATTTTGAATCCCTCTGAACGGTTAAATCTTATAATTAACCAAAGAGAGAGGGGTTCCACAACCATAATTAACGGCTTAATTCCATAACTCACCGTAGAAAAGGGGATCTAAATCCATATTGTCCAGTTTAGCCTCCTGAACTGTACGCAGGGCAGCTAAATCTCTCCAACATAGGCGACACACTTCCCCCCTTGCAAATTATGACTAATGATGATAATCATGATAATTATAATAATGATAATAAGACGAAGAAAACAAGAATAACTAAAAGAACAGGAATATTAACAATAATGATATAATAATCATAATAATAATAACAATAATAATAATGATAATAGTACATACATACATACATACATATAGTTACAACCTAACGTTAAAAATATAGTCAAGACACCTACCTTCCTAATACAGTTATAGCGTAATGTACAGTTACAGTGACGTCGTAAACACGTTAGAGGGTCTGGTCCAAGCATCTGCTGCTGCCCTGGTCACTGATAACATCAACAGCAGCAGCGCATAACTGTATCTGACTCCTTGATACACACAGCGCTCGAGTGACGCGGGCGCTTGGCGATACCTTTTCAGCGGGCTATCTGAGGGGAGTCGAGGGAGAGGAGAGGGGTTACGCGTAGGTAGAAGAGTACATAATGGAGCTAAAGAGAATATATATATATATATATATATATATATATATATATATATATATATATATATATATATATATATATATATATATATGAAATGTAATCCAAATTTTTTGGTGTCTATAATCCTGTACGTTTACCTTTCCGTTCAAACTTTATTTATGTGTCTCGACTTACTGTGCGTGTTCAGCTGAAACATAATCATTTAATCTTATGTAACATCAATTATGAAGACCATTGATGAAGCTAATTAACAATCAACAGGTGACGATCGGGGTGACAAACGCAAAGCTGTTCCCTCGGGCGACTGAGGAGGACATTAGCATTCATCACTCGCCTAATTAGCGTTCCGATGTTCATTAACGACTTGCTTATAACGCCAACAGTGGCTTACGTCCGGCGACGGCGGGGGGCCGGACCTGGACGTTCGCCGCGTAGCCTCAAACCGTCCGTTACAGTTTGAAAATTTAAAGACTTTAAAAGTTAAACAGTTCCCAACTTCCACACTGTTTGAAGTTAAGGAGGAACAGTTTATGCCACAAGTTGTCCGTGAGTTGTAGGCTCTGGAAGTCATATTAATTTGGAAATAACGTTATGGGTGGAAAGCGATTCCAGGTGGTTATGTCTAGTTTAGTCTAGTCTAAGCATTATGTGATATATATATATATATATATATATATATATATATATATATATATATATATATATATATATATATACATACCAACCACGAGGAAAATGAAATACGATAACAACTTCCCAAGTGCACTTTCGTGTAATGATCACATCGTCATGGGAGATACAAGATTGAGATAGAAGACGTAGAACAGTCCGCTGATATACAAGGAAGAGACGTAGCTAAGACGCCAGTAGTAAACAAGCGTTACCGGGTGGTGGTGTTCGGGGTCTGACAACATGCCTGTCATGAAATTTTATTATGTGGACAGGAAAGAGAACTGCTTACAAATTTTGCCTACAACAAAGCTATCCAGCTTGTATAGACCTCCACTTATATTAATGGTACAATTCTTTATGTATCTGATATTAGAAAATTCAATTATATTGCTCGTGGTAAAGGAGTTACATTTAATGAGTGAATTACCGTTACTGGAGTAAAGACCATAATTAAGTCTTTGCCTCCGGGAAAACATAACTAAGCTACGTGCTTAGGCCTACCTAAAGGTGAAGTGATATTATAAATTCATTCATAATTCATATAAACTAGGCTTATACATCTGATGCATATTAAACATCATATGACAATGTCTACAATTGAACAGGAATACATGAATACAAAATATCATGCTTACGCAAATACATTAGTCTTCTTTATGTAATTGCAAGAGTAAATTCAATACCAGTTACAATAGGAAGTGTGTTGTTAACTGTACTTAAAAACTCCGGAAAAGCCTGACTTTTTCATGGGGGAACAGAAGTCAGAAGCAATCGTCCTTAAATGCTCTTGTAAATACTGTTACAGTCTCGATGCATCTCTGAGGCTCTTAAAAGCTTCTATAGTTCCACGGAATTTCAACAGCGATCCGGGAGTAACACGTCTGAGATCATTCTGGTTCCTCGCTAGACGATGGTAAAGTTTAGAACCTATATTCAGCTTGCTGAGCTCGGCGGTATGGCCCTAGAGCACCAGGATACGACCCTTGAACACGGCGGTACGATCCTATAGTGTATAGCGGCCGTCATACTCAAAGGGCTGGAGAGCCTGGTGAGTATACTTATTATATTATCTTGTATCAGAGATGGCCACGATTGGGGTATGCTTTCGCCCGCGCCATGGCGGCTACAATATATATTTTTTTTTTTTTTTTTTTTTTTATACTTTGTCGCTGTCTCCCGCGTTTGCGAGGTAGCGCAAGGAAACAGACGAAAGAAATGGCCCCCCCCCCCCATACACATGTACATACACACGTCCACACACGCAAATATACATACCTACACAGCTTTCCATGGTTTACCCCAGACGCTTCACATGCCTTGCTTCAATCCACTGACAGCACGTCAACCCCTGTATACCACATGACTCCAATTCACTCTATTTCTTGCCCTCCTTTCACCCTCCTGCATGTTCAGGCCCCGATCACACAAAATCTTTTTCACTCCATCTTTCCACCTCCAATTTGGTCTCCCTCTTCTCCTCGTTCCCTCCACCTCCGACACATATATCCTCTTGGTCAATCTCTCCTCACTCATTCTCTCCATGTGCCCAAACCATTTCAAAACACCCTCTTCTGCTCTCTCAACCACGCTCTTTTTATTTCCACACATCTCTCTTACCCTTACGTTACTTACTCGCTCAAACCACCTCACACCACACATTGTCCTCAAACATCTCATTTCCAGCACATCCATCCTCCTGCGCACATCTCTATCCATAGCCCACGCCTCGCAACCATACAGCATTGTTGGTACCACTATTCCCTCAAACATACCCATTTTTGCTTTCCGAGATAATGTTCTCGACTTCCACACATTTTTCAAGGCTCCCAAAATTTTCGCCCCCTCCCCCACCCTATGATCCACTTCCGCTTCCATGGTTCCATCCGCTGACAGATCCACTCCCAGATATCTAAAACACTTCACTTCCTCCAGTTTTTCTCCATTCAAACTCACCTCCCAATTGACTTGACCCTCACCCCTACTGTACCTAATAACCTTGCTCTTATTCACATTTACTCTCAACTTTCTTCTTCCACACACTTTACCAAACTCAGTCACCAGCTTCTGCAGTTTCTCACATGAATCAGCCACCAGCGCTGTATCATCAGCGAACAACAATTGACTCACTTCCCAAGCTCTCTCATCCCCAACAGACTTCATACTTGCCCCTCTTTCCAGGACTCTTGCATTTACCTCCTTTACAACCCCATCCATAAACAAATTAAACAACCATGGAGACATCACACACCCCTGCCGCAAACCTACATTCACTGAGAACCAATCACTTTCCTCTCTTCCTACACGTACACATGCCTTACATCCTCGATAAAAACTTTTCACTGCTTCTATATATATATATATATATATATATATATATATATATATATATATATATATATATATATATATATATTCTAATCGTGCGTATGTGAGGTAAGAATCTGTGAAATCACAATTGTCACCCCCAAAAACGAAAGCAACTTTTTTTTATTTCAACGAATGCCTACATTTTTTTCAAGTTCCTAATTCTTTATAAATCATCAGAAGTATTTCCAGACAGATGTGTGGACTCGCGTAATGTCGATTCATCAGCGCGACGTCACTTTCAAAAATAATCATTCAAACATACTACTGATCCCTTGTTGACTAATCACTTTCTCATAGTTTGTAGCAAGTCGGCAGCTTATTCTTGCTGCTAGTAATTTCATCGATGGTTTACGCTTAATACTGCGAGCATGTTGGTGGCTTACTTTTGCTAATGTTAGCATGGCAGTGGCTTACTTTTGCTAATGTTAGCATGGCAGTGGCTTACTCTTGCTAATGTTAGCATGGCAGTGGCTTACTCTTGCTAATGTTAGCATGGCAGTGGCTTACTCTTGGTACCGATAGCATTTCGATGGCATACTCCTCAAAGCATGTCACTGGCATGTCCTCTTAACATGTCGGTAGTTTACTCTTGCTATTGTAAGCATGTCTATGGCTTACTCTTCGTATTGTTAGCATGTCTAATATTCACAGGAGAAGTGTTGCCAGTCAAAGAATGGCCAAACACTCGAATAAAAAGTGTTGCCACTTGAGATGTTGAGCTAAAAATTTCCCAGGCAAGATGGAGGTGCGTCACGTGGTCTGCCGAGTGACTGGGGGGTGTAATGATGCGGTTCCTGCCGATTCGCTGATGATTTATTCGCTACTAGCCCGTATCTCCCTGCGTTAGGATGGGGGGGCCTCCCGCCTTCGTCCGTGGGGCGGATCTGAGAGACTCGTTTACGTCCGTGGAGGGGGAAGGGACCGCGGTATTCGTCCGTGAGGTGATGAGGACGTTCTCATTCGTTCAAGGGGTGAGGCAGGCCTCCACATTTGTCCGCAGGGTGAAGGGTAACTACGAAGTGGTGCCCTGAAGTGATGATCATATTTGTAGCAGAAACAAGACAGTAAAGCGGAGGGTATCTCGCCCACCACTCCCTCCGGCCTAACAGTCGACTAGGAAAATAAAAGAAAAAAAGTGTAAGCACCAAGTAGTATGGAAAGGTATAGTTTATTGGGTTTTATAGAAATATGTGAACGGGAAACGTTCCCTACTCCGAGTCCACTGGGCGTTTCTGATTCTACTTTATGTATGTACATATGCACAAAACTACAGGTTAATTGTACATACTGTATGTGTACATATGAACTTTATATATATATATATATATATATATATATATATATATATATATATATTTTTTTTTTTTTTTTTTTTTTTTTATACTTTGTCGCTGTCTCCCGCGTATGCGAGGTAGCGCAAGGAAACAGACGAAAGAAATGGCCCAACCCCCCCCCCCATACACATGTACATACACACGTCCACACACGCAAATATACATACCTACACAGCTTTCCATGGTTTACCCCAGACGCTTCACATGCCTTGATTCACTCCACTGACAGCACGTCAACCCCTGTATACCACATCACTCCAATTCACTCTATTCCTTGCCCTCCTTTCACCCTCCTGCATGTTCAGGCCCCGATCACACAAAATCTTTTTCACTCCATCTTTCCACCTCCAATTTGGTCTCCCTCTTCTCCTCGTTCCCTCCACCTCCGACACATATATCCTCTTGGTCAATCTTTCCTCACTCATTCTCTCCATGTGCCCAAACCATTTCAAAACACCCTCTTCTGCTCTCTCAACCACGCTCTTTTTATTTCCACACATCTCTCTTACCCTTACGTTACTTACTCGATCAAACCACCTCACACCACACATTGTCCTCAAACATCTCATTTCCAGCACATCCATCCTCCTGCGCACAACTCTATCCATAGCCCATGCCTCGCAACCATACAACATTGTTGGAACCACTATTCCTTCAAACATACCCATTTTTGCTTTCCGAGATAATGTTCTCGACTTCCACACATTTTTCAAGGCTCCCAAAATTTTCGCCCCCTCCCCCACCCTATGATCCACTTCCGCTTCCATGGTTCCATCCGCTGACAGATCCACTCCCAGATATCTAAAACACTTCACTTCCTCCAGTTTTTCTCCATTCAAACTCACCTCCCAATTGACTTGACCCTCAACCCTACTGTACCTAATAACCTTGCTCTTATTCACATTTACTCTTAACTTTCTTCTTCCACACACTTTACCAAACTCAGTCACCAGCTTCTGCAGTTTCTCACATGAATCAGCCACCAGCGCTGTATCATCAGCGAACAACAACTGACTCACTTCCCAAGCTCTCTCATCCCCAACAGACTTCATACTTGCCCCTCTTTCCAGGACTCTTGCATTTACCTCCCTAACAACCCCATCCATAAACAAATTAAACAACCATGGAGACATCACACACCCCTGCCGCAAACCTACATTCACTGAGAACCAATCACTTTCCTCTCTTCCTACACGTACACATGCCTTACATCCTCGATAAAAACTTTTCACTGCTTCTAACAACTTGCCTCCCACACCATATATTCTTAATACCTTCCACAGAGCATCTCTATCAACTCTATCATATGCCTTCTCCAGATCCATAAATGCTACATACAAATCCATTTGCTTTTCTAAGTATTTCTCACATACATTCTTCAAAGCAAACACCTGATCCACACATCCTCTACCACTTCTGAAACCGCACTGCTCTTCCCCAATCTGATGCTCTGTACATGCCTTCACCCTCTCAATCAATACCCTCCCATATAATTTACCAGGAATACTCAACAAACTTATACCTCTGTAATTTGAGCACTCACTCTTATCCCCTTTGCCTTTGTACAATGGCACTATGCACGCATTCCGCCAATCCTCAGGCACCTCACCATGAGTCATACATACATTAAATAACCTTACCAACCAGTCAACAATACAGTCACCCCCTTTTTTAATAAATTCCACTGCAATACCATCCAAACCTGCTGCCTTGCCGGCTTTCATCTTCCGCAAAGCTTTTACTACCTCTTCTCTGTTTACCAAATCATTTTCCCTAACCCTCTCACTTTGCACACCACCTCGACCAAAACACCCTATATCTGCCACTCTGTCATCAGACACATTCAACAAACCTTCTAAATACTCATTCCATCTCCTTCTCACATCACCACTACTTGTTATCACCTCCCCATTTACGCCCTTCACTGAAGTTCCCATTTGCTCCCTTGTCTTACGCACCCTATTTACCTCCTTCCAGAACATCTTTTTATTCTCCCTAAAATTTACTGATAGTCTCTCACCCCAACTCTCATTTGCCCTTTTTTTCACCTCTTGCACCTTTCTCTTGACCTCCTGTCTCTTTCTTTTATACTTCTCCCACTCAATTGCATTTTTTCCCTGCAAAAAACGTCCAAATGCCTCTCTCTTCCCTTTCACTAACACTCTTACTTCTTCAACCCACCACTCACTACCCTTTCTAAACAGCCCACCTCCCACTCTTCTCATGCCACAAGCATCTTTTGCGCAATCCATCACTGATTCCCTAAATACATCCCATTCCTCCCCCACTCCCCTTACTTCCATTGTTCTCACCTTTTTCCATTTTGTACACATATATATATATATATATATATATATATATATATATATATATATAACGTCTTGCAATATATACATACAGCTGTTTATATGGAATTACACTTGTACATACACACATCCTACGATTCTTTTCTGTTTTACATCCTTTATGAAGACAAACTACCCTCCCTTCCGAAGCCACTGACCCAGTCATGACGGCACATGACGAGCGAGTCTCCCACGCTAGCCACCGAGCCCGCTACCACCACGCACCGTTTGCTTGCTTGGCTCTTCAGCTTGTAGCCTGCTAACTCTCCGAGATTATCCTTTAGAGTAAACTTTAAAGTAAGTCTTGATGTTCATTGAAATATGGATCTCTGTTTCATCACAATGTAAAGGATATATGCTACTTATATCTGGCTTGTAGAATATTCCGTCAGGTTTAATCAATGAATGAGCTGGACGAACGCACAGCCTCACTCCCTCGTGATATATTTAGCATCACAGGAGCTTCTGTATTCTAGTTCTACTTTCAAAATAAAATAAATAAAGAAATCAATTCAAGTGGTACATATGGGCCAACAACTGATGCATTTTGAAGCATCAGTTAATGGCATTTGCGGCTAAACTAGGCCGTGGTAAGCTAAGCACGATCATATTCTAGGTTAAGGGCAACTTGGTACACTAGGCTTGGATCGGGTGAGTAGGCTAAGCTATGCGAGGTGGCTGGGGATCAAGCTGGGAATATCTTCCTTGACTGTCGACTGTAGGGACGGGTTCTGGGAGCTGAAGAATTTGGGAGGGGTTTGTTGGAAGGTTCTTGGGAGTGTCAACCGGAGGGAGGAGTTTTAAGAAGCTGAGGAATTTGGGAGGGGCTTCACGGAGGGTTCTTAGGAGAAAGGTGATCATGCAGAGAAAGTGTGTGTGTGTGTGTGTGTGTGTGTGAGTGTGTGTGTAAAGTAATGGCTGTCGAGTGGTGACTTGTTAGTAAGTCACAAATCCATGATAGAGTCCTTTCCTCTTTCTCATATCATAATCATACACTAATATACGACTGAAATTTCTGATAAGCCAAGCACAAAAAAAAAAAGACAAACCCCAAAAAATTCTGGAAAAGAAACATAGAGGACTAACTCTTCATTATTATGCTACAGCGAGAATTCAAATCATTAGTCAAATAATGATGGAATTATTCAATGAGTTTTAATGACGTTATCACTTGATATGATAATGAAATAACATTTCTCTCTATGACTTATACTTTATACTGAGCATAACTTGTTTTAGTCTCCCCTTTCTACCTGGCATTCCCCCACTATGTGGAATCTCCTCCCCCACTACTCGATTTTCCTCTCCCCCGCTACCTGGTCTACTCCTCCCCACAACCTGGTCTCCTCCCCTCACCCTCCCCACAACCTGGCCTCCTCCCCTTCATCATCACTTCCAAGCCCCCCCCCCCTTCCCTACAACTTGGGCGTCCGCCCCCTCCCACAATACTTTAAATATCCAATTAGATAATAAGCACCAAACAATTAGAAAATAGTCACATTTGAGACACAATATTAAAACAAAGGGAAACGAATCAACGCCACAGTGACGACCAAACTGATACTCTATAATACGAGCATCACCCATAAATAGATGAATACAAACTGAAATTCCGACATTTCTAACTATTTGTAAATGAAAACAAAAACGATGGTCCAGAGGCAAATGATTTTCTGTAATTATACCAATTGGTACTTTAATAGCTTATAATTTCAACTAATTGCGACTGCAAAGATATGGCTATTTGATATTTCCTAACAGCATATCATACATTTTTTTCTCGAATACCATTTATGATTTAAGCGTCAAGTACTCCTAAAATATATGAATTTATCTGAAATTTGAATAAATCATTTGATAAATAAATGTGAATTAAAGCTAAATAATCACTCTTTTATTCAAAGCTGATTACCATTAGAAACACATAAACGAAGAATTTATAACTCAAGAATTTACTGGCAACATTAATGGCGGGACCCGCTGGCTGTTGGCAGACCTCAGGCCAGCTACTGGTGGTAATGGTCTCCTGCTACCACACATAATAATACCCCCCCCCATTAAGTACCCCTGGTGTCACTGCTACCCCACTACACCCAATACACCTGCATTATAACTCCCTGGGGGAGAGTGTCAGGGGAGGATCTGGTCTAGCATGGTGGACGCCAGGGGTACCTTAGAAGGGTAGGGGGGTCTGTTAAATATCAAGTTAAGGGGTTCGCTGGGGAGACGTATTACCGTAGAAAACGAGGCTGCAAACATGGATGGCTGAGGATGTGTGGTTTTTCACGTCATCGTGAGCTTTGGGCATAGACCAGGACCTCGAGTGTTAGCATTCTCAATATGCCAAACTATTCTACTTGTGGTGGTCTCTCTCTCTCTCTCTCTCTCTCTCTCTCTCTCTCTCTCTCTCTCTCTCTCTCTCTCTCTCTCTCTCACCAAGGGACATCTACAACCCTTAGAAACCCAATATTACTCTTCCTTTAGAAACCCAACATGACACATAATAGTCTTTGAAATCTACTACGGAAAATATCACCTTAAGAAACCTGCTAAGGAACATCAGAAACCTACCAATGACTACCCCACCCTTAGAAACCCACCTCGGAACATACCCTCCGTGGAAAAAATAGAAACCCACCATGGAACATAAATTCATATGAAACTTACCACGGCACATGTAAACAATTCTCTTAGAAAGTCGGCGCTAAGCACATCTCTCTTAGGAAACAACAAATAATACTAAACAGAGCGAATAGATATAAATACTATATAATATTATCCATAACTGATAAACCCAAGATAGCTGGGGCCAACTATACCTTCCTAACTAGGTTTCCCCTCGCATGCTATTAATTCCCCCCCCCCCCCCCTCCTCCCCCGTTTCGTAACCTTAAGCCCACCCTTCTTCATCCCCCTGCACCGCTCCTTGGGGGATACAAGGTAAACAAACCCTTTCTCTCGTACGCTCCCCAAAACTACGCTGCTTCATTACTACGCTCTCGCTGGCAGGCTTCGCGCATTCGCTGCTTCATTTCCTTGATTCGCTCACTTCACTACCATGATTCGCTCACTTCACTCTTTTCTCCACGCGTTCCTTCCAAGACTTGTTCACTTCACTTGCACAATTCGTTAGGCTACACTTCCAATACTCGTTCCTTTCACTCGCAACACTTCGCTCCACTCGCAGGCCTCGTCCACTTCACTGCCACTCCGAGACTACGAAGCCTCACCGACAAACTTTTAACACAAT
>NC_092291.1:9210326-9230326 GCF_036320965.1 Panulirus ornatus
GAGGCAGGTGCTCAGACCAATCCCAGGGGCCGCCAGCAAGAGTCCCTCACCGTACTTTCCTTTGCAGTCAAGTGACCTTCGTTACGCTCTCCTCCTGTACCGTCCTTGTCCATTCCTGTACTGTCTTTGTTCCCTCCTGTACCGTTCTTTTCCACTCCTGTACCGTCCTCGTCCCCTCCTGTACCGTCTTTGTTCCCTCCTGTAGCGTCTTTGTTCCCTCCTGTAGCGTCTTTGTTCCCTCCTGTAGCGTCTTTGTTCCCTCCTGTAGCGTCTTTGTTCCCTCCTGTAGCGTCTTTGTTCCCTCCTGTAGCGTCTTTGTTCCCTCCTGTAGCGTCTTTGTTCCCTCCTGTAGCGTCTTTGTTCCCCCCTGTAGCGTCTTTGTTCCCTCCTGTAGCGTCTTTGTTCCCTCCTGTAGCGTCTTTGTTCCCTCCTGTAGCGTCTTTGTTCCCTCCTGTAGCGTCTTTGTTCCCTCCTGTAGCGTCTTTGTTCCCTCCTGTAGCGTCTTTGTTCCCTCCTGTAGCGTCTTTGTTCCCTCCTGTAGCGTCTTTGTTCCCTCCTGTAGCGTCTTTGTTCCCTCCTGTAGCGTCTTTGTTCCCTCCTGTAGCGTCTTTGTTCCCTCCTGTAGCGTCTTTGTTCCCTCCTGTAGCGTCTTTGTTCCCTCCTGTAGCGTCTTTGTTCCCTCCTGTAGCGTCTTTGTTCCCTCCTGTAGCGTCTTTGTTCCCTCCTGTAGCGTCTTTGTTCCCTCCTGTAGCGTCTTTGTTCCCTCCTGTAGCGTCTTTGTTCCCTCCTGTAGCGTCTTTGTTCCCTCCTGTAGCGTCTTTGTTCCCTCCTGTAGCGTCTTTGTTCCCTCCTGTAGCGTCTTTGTTCCCTCCTGTAGCGTCTTTGTTCCCTCCTGTAGCGTCTTTGTTCCCTCCTGTAGCGTCTTTGTTCCCTCCTGTAGCGTCTTTGTTCCCTCCTGTAGCGTCTTTGTTCCCTCCTGTAGCGTCTTTGTTCCCTCCTGTAGCGTCTTTGTTCCCTCCTGTAGCGTCTTTGTTCCCTCCTGTAGCGTCTTTGTTCCCTCCTGTAGCGTCTTTGTTCCCTCCTGTAGCGTCTTTGTTCCCTCCTGTAGCGTCTTTGTTCCCTCCTGTAGCGTCTTTGTTCCCTCCTGTAGCGTCTTTGTTCCCTCCTGTAGCGTCTTTGTTCCCTCCTGTAGCGTCTTTGTTCCCTCCTGTAGCGTCTTTGTTCCCTCCTGTAGCGTCTTTGTTCCCTCCTGTAGCGTCTTTGTTCCCTCCTGTAGCGTCTTTGTTCCCTCCTGTAGCGTCTTTGTTCCCTCCTGTAGCGTCTTTGTTCCCTCCTGTAGCGTCTTTGTTCCCTCCTGTAGCGTCTTTGTTCCCTCCTGTAGCGTCTTTGTTCCCTCCTGTAGCGTCTTTGTTCCCTCCTGTAGCGTCTTTGTTCCCTCCTGTAGCGTCTTTGTTCCCTCCTGTAGCGTCTTTGTTCCCTCCTGTAGCGTCTTTGTTCCCTCCTGTAGCGTCTTTGTTCCCTCCTGTAGCGTCTTTGTTCCCTCCTGTAGCGTCTTTGTTCCCTCCTGTAGCGTCTTTGTTCCCTCCTGTAGCGTCTTTGTTCCCTCCTGTAGCGTCTTTGTTCCCTCCTGTAGCGTCTTTGTTCCCTCCTGTAGCGTCTTTGTTCCCTCCTGTAGCGTCTTTGTTCCCTCCTGTAGCGTCTTTGTTCCCTCCTGTAGCGTCTTTGTTCCCTCCTGTAGCGTCTTTGTTCCCTCCTGTAGCGTCTTTGTTCCCTCCTGTAGCGTCTTTGTTCCCTCCTGTAGCGTCTTTGTTCCCTCCTGTAGCGTCTTTGTTCCCTCCTGTAGCGTCTTTGTTCCCTCCTGTAGCGTCTTTGTTCCCTCCTGTAGCGTCTTTGTTCCCTCCTGTAGCGTCTTTGTTCCCTCCTGTAGCGTCTTTGTTCCCTCCTGTAGCGTCTTTGTTCCCTCCTGTAGCGTCTTTGTTCCCTCCTGTAGCGTCTTTGTTCCCTCCTGTAGCGTCTTTGTTCCCTCCTGTAGCGTCTTTGTTCCCTCCTGTAGCGTCTTTGTTCCCTCCTGTAGCGTCTTTGTTCCCTCCTGTAGCGTCTTTGTTCCCTCCTGTAGCGTCTTTGTTCCCTCCTGTAGCGTCTTTGTTCCCTCCTGTAGCGTCTTTGTTCCCTCCTGTAGCGTCTTTGTTCCCTCCTGTAGCGTCTTTGTTCCCTCCTGTAGCGTCTTTGTTCCCTCCTGTAGCGTCTTTGTTCCCTCCTGTAGCGTCTTTGTTCCCTCCTGTAGCGTCTTTGTTCCCTCCTGTAGCGTCTTTGTTCCCTCCTGTAGCGTCTTTGTTCCCTCCTGTAGCGTCTTTGTTCCCTCCTGTAGCGTCTTTGTTCCCTCCTGTAGCGTCTTTGTTCCCTCCTGTAGCGTCTTTGTTCCCTCCTGTAGCGTCTTTGTTCCCTCCTGTAGCGTCTTTGTTCCCTCCTGTAGCGTCTTTGTTCCCTCCTGTAGCGTCTTTGTTCCCTCCTGTAGCGTCTTTGTTCCCTCCTGTAGCGTCTTTGTTCCCTCCTGTAGCGTCTTTGTTCCCTCCTGTAGCGTCTTTGTTCCCTCCTGTAGCGTCTTTGTTCCCTCCTGTAGCGTCTTTGTTCCCTCCTGTAGCGTCTTTGTTCCCTCCTGTAGCGTCTTTGTTCCCTCCTGTAGCGTCTTTGTTCCCTCCTGTAGCGTCTTTGTTCCCTCCTGTAGCGTCTTTGTTCCCTCCTGTAGCGTCTTTGTTCCCTCCTGTAGCGTCTTTGTTCCCTCCTGTAGCGTCTTTGTTCCCTCCTGTAGCGTCTTTGTTCCCTCCTGTAGCGTCTTTGTTCCCTCCTGTAGCGTCTTTGTTCCCTCCTGTAGCGTCTTTGTTCCCTCCTGTAGCGTCTTTGTTCCCTCCTGTAGCGTCTTTGTTCCCTCCTGTAGCGTCTTTGTTCCCTCCTGTAGCGTCTTTGTTCCCTCCTGTAGCGTCTTTGTTCCCTCCTGTAGCGTCTTTGTTCCCTCCTGTAGCGTCTTTGTTCCCTCCTGTAGCGTCTTTGTTCCCTCCTGTAGCGTCTTTGTTCCCTCCTGTAGCGTCTTTGTTCCCTCCTGTAGCGTCTTTGTTCCCTCCTGTAGCGTCTTTGTTCCCTCCTGTAGCGTCTTTGTTCCCTCCTGTAGCGTCTTTGTTCCCTCCTGTAGCGTCTTTGTTCCCTCCTGTAGCGTCTTTGTTCCCTCCTGTAGCGTCTTTGTTCCCTCCTGTAGCGTCTTTGTTCCCTCCTGTAGCGTCTTTGTTCCCTCCTGTAGCGTCTTTGTTCCCTCCTGTAGCGTCTTTGTTCCCTCCTGTAGCGTCTTTGTTCCCTCCTGTAGCGTCTTTGTTCCCTCCTGTAGCGTCTTTGTTCCCTCCTGTAGCGTCTTTGTTCCCTCCTGTAGCGTCTTTGTTCCCTCCTGTAGCGTCTTTGTTCCCTCCTGTAGCGTCTTTGTTCCCTCCTGTAGCGTCTTTGTTCCCTCCTGTAGCGTCTTTGTTCCCTCCTGTAGCGTCTTTGTTCCCTCCTGTAGCGTCTTTGTTCCCTCCTGTAGCGTCTTTGTTCCCTCCTGTAGCGTCTTTGTTCCCTCCTGTAGCGTCTTTGTTCCCTCCTGTAGCGTCTTTGTTCCCTCCTGTAGCGTCTTTGTTCCCTCCTGTAGCGTCTTTGTTCCCTCCTGTAGCGTCTTTGTTCCCTCCTGTAGCGTCTTTGTTCCCTCCTGTAGCGTCTTTGTTCCCTCCTGTAGCGTCTTTGTTCCCTCCTGTAGCGTCTTTGTTCCCTCCTGTAGCGTCTTTGTTCCCTCCTGTAGCGTCTTTGTTCCCTCCTGTAGCGTCTTTGTTCCCTCCTGTAGCGTCTTTGTTCCCTCCTGTAGCGTCTTTGTTCCCTCCTGTAGCGTCTTTGTTCCCTCCTGTAGCGTCTTTGTTCCCTCCTGTAGCGTCTTTGTTCCCTCCTGTAGCGTCTTTGTTCCCTCCTGTAGCGTCTTTGTTCCCTCCTGTAGCGTCTTTGTTCCCTCCTGTAGCGTCTTTGTTCCCTCCTGTAGCGTCTTTGTTCCCTCCTGTAGCGTCTTTGTTCCCTCCTGTAGCGTCTTTGTTCCCTCCTGTAGCGTCTTTGTTCCCTCCTGTAGCGTCTTTGTTCCCTCCTGTAGCGTCTTTGTTCCCTCCTGTAGCGTCTTTGTTCCCTCCTGTAGCGTCTTTGTTCCCTCCTGTAGCGTCTTTGTTCCCTCCTGTAGCGTCTTTGTTCCCTCCTGTAGCGTCTTTGTTCCCTCCTGTAGCGTCTTTGTTCCCTCCTGTAGCGTCTTTGTTCCCTCCTGTAGCGTCTTTGTTCCCTCCTGTAGCGTCTTTGTTCCCTCCTGTAGCGTCTTTGTTCCCTCCTGTAGCGTCTTTGTTCCCTCCTGTAGCGTCTTTGTTCCCTCCTGTAGCGTCTTTGTTCCCTCCTGTAGCGTCTTTGTTCCCTCCTGTAGCGTCTTTGTTCCCTCCTGTAGCGTCTTTGTTCCCTCCTGTAGCGTCTTTGTTCCCTCCTGTAGCGTCTTTGTTCCCTCCTGTAGCGTCTTTGTTCCCTCCTGTAGCGTCTTTGTTCCCTCCTGTAGCGTCTTTGTTCCCTCCTGTAGCGTCTTTGTTCCCTCCTGTAGCGTCTTTGTTCCCTCCTGTAGCGTCTTTGTTCCCTCCTGTAGCGTCTTTGTTCCCTCCTGTAGCGTCTTTGTTCCCTCCTGTAGCGTCTTTGTTCCCTCCTGTAGCGTCTTTGTTCCCTCCTGTAGCGTCTTTGTTCCCTCCTGTAGCGTCTTTGTTCCCTCCTGTAGCGTCTTTGTTCCCTCCTGTAGCGTCTTTGTTCCCTCCTGTAGCGTCTTTGTTCCCTCCTGTAGCGTCTTTGTTCCCTCCTGTAGCGTCTTTGTTCCCTCCTGTAGCGTCTTTGTTCCCTCCTGTAGCGTCTTTGTTCCCTCCTGTAGCGTCTTTGTTCCCTCCTGTAGCGTCTTTGTTCCCTCCTGTAGCGTCTTTGTTCCCTCCTGTAGCGTCTTTGTTCCCTCCTGTAGCGTCTTTGTTCCCTCCTGTAGCGTCTTTGTTCCCTCCTGTAGCGTCTTTGTTCCCTCCTGTAGCGTCTTTGTTCCCTCCTGTAGCGTCTTTGTTCCCTCCTGTAGCGTCTTTGTTCCCTCCTGTAGCGTCTTTGTTCCCTCCTGTAGCGTCTTTGTTCCCTCCTGTAGCGTCTTTGTTCCCTCCTGTAGCGTCTTTGTTCCCTCCTGTAGCGTCTTTGTTCCCTCCTGTAGCGTCTTTGTTCCCTCCTGTAGCGTCTTTGTTCCCTCCTGTAGCGTCTTTGTTCCCTCCTGTAGCGTCTTTGTTCCCTCCTGTAGCGTCTTTGTTCCCTCCTGTAGCGTCTTTGTTCCCTCCTGTAGCGTCTTTGTTCCCTCCTGTAGCGTCTTTGTTCCCTCCTGTAGCGTCTTTGTTCCCTCCTGTAGCGTCTTTGTTCCCTCCTGTAGCGTCTTTGTTCCCTCCTGTAGCGTCTTTGTTCCCTCCTGTAGCGTCTTTGTTCCCTCCTGTAGCGTCTTTGTTCCCTCCTGTAGCGTCTTTGTTCCCTCCTGTAGCGTCTTTGTTCCCTCCTGTAGCGTCTTTGTTCCCTCCTGTAGCGTCTTTGTTCCCTCCTGTAGCGTCTTTGTTCCCTCCTGTAGCGTCTTTGTTCCCTCCTGTAGCGTCTTTGTTCCCTCCTGTAGCGTCTGCCGCCACCCAGCCTCCCAACACGACAAGGTCTACAAAAAGCTGGCGAAAGACGCTGCCGTCAGCTCAGGTGTCCTGCGCCTGGTACCATGTGACCTGGTGCCTCGTGGCCTGGTACCTGGTGGCTGAGTAACTGGGTTCGACCGGGCGGGACTGACTGGTGTGCTTCAGACATACCTCCCTAGACTGGTGGACAGGGTGGCCCTGGATGAGTGTCCTCTACCCAAACCCCCAGCAGCGCCCGCTTCACCCGCCCTTCGCCGACCTCCAGCTGCTCGGAAACCGTAACTCGCCCACCAAATCAAGTCGAGGAACCATCCGCCGCGGCCTCCAGTCTACCTGCCATGTGCAATAACCCTCTCACCTCTGGACTATGAATATGTCTGTACGAGTTGACCACGCACTATCTTCCCTCTATCATACTTCACGTAGAGATGTATAAGGATTTTTCTTGCAAGACGTTTGTTTCCTCTTGCGTACGGCGGGTCTCTCCCTCGGTTCAGGACGGAGATGCTGTGAGAGGATGAGATCTACAGCAACGTAAACTTAACGTCAGACTCAGAAATGGAGGTTTGTGTTGGAGTTACGACAGCTCCTCCACTGAAGGAACTTATCTCACAAGGTAACACGCTATCCCACAGCTTCTCAGAAAGGAGGCCTCATCTTCACCGAACTGACCCTCTGGATCAGTGCCGGGATCGCCTCACCACAGTACGATAAAATCCGACTTCCAGGCGGATACGAACTGACGATGAGAGACAATCTCCCATCATGGTGATCTACATACCCATGATTCCTCATGGGTATGTATGTATGTATGTATGTATGTATGTATGTATGTATGTATGTATGTATGTATGTATGTATGTATGTATGTTTAGTTCCTAAGCATAATCTTAAGCGCCATGGAACCTGAACCTGCCAACAAATCTAAACCCCAGGGGACCTGGACCTGCCAACAATTTTAAACCTCAGGGGACCTGGACCTGCCAACAATTTTAAACCCCAGGGGACCTGGACCTGCCAACGATCTCAAATCCAAGGGTTCCAAGAACTGCCGAACTGCCAACAATTCTGAATCCCAGGGGGCTTGGATCTGCCAACGATCTTAAACCCCAAGGGGGCTGGACTTGCCAACGAACTCAAACCTGGAACCGCCAAGAATCTCACACAGGCAGTATAATACAGAGGCGACTTTGAAGTCACCAATCCTAAGAGTCTGTGAACCGTATTAAAGCAACAAGGTCACCTGGGTCTGAATAGTAATCAATTGTGACGTAAGGTTAGAAAACCACACACACACACACACACACACACACACACACACACACGACACACACACACACACACACACACACACGACACAAGATTTGAAGACTCAGGTACAAAACAAGGATAATTTCACCTGCATTCGCTTTTTACGACGAAATTACCTTCGCTTTAACCTTGCGCCGAAGGATATCACATCCCGGATGTATCTCCTATAAAGGCAGTACACTGCATATCTGTACACACACTTATCAAAATACAACAGGTCAAGAAAACGAAAAAGAAAAAGAAAACGATCTCAATCTGGCGTAGAAAGCCTCCGATCCCACTAACCGACATAAGGACCCTGTCTTAAGGTCGCAAACATTCTCTACTGACGGAGACGAATTCCTGCGGAGGACGTTGGCAGTGGAAGCCGGCCATCAACCTCGGGTACGACGTGGGAGCGTTAAGGGACTCTGGTCTCCCTGACTGTTACGTAAAACTCTGTGGCAGCAACAGGTGAAGAGACCACAAGTACGTGTGTGTGTGTGTGTGTGTGTGTGTGTGTGTGTGTGTGTGTGTGTGTGTGTGTGTGTGTGTGTGTGGTCAAGACGGTGTAATGATGTCTGCTGCATCATCGTCATCCCGGCCAATGACTCACACTACCCATGAGTCGACTGTACCACCTAATGACTCACGGACCATCACCCTACTCACGGACCATCACCCTACTCACGGACCATTCAGTGACTCTAACCGCCGACCTACCGCACCGTTTGTACCATGCATTAACTCACTAATCACCACCAAGCTGTCGTGCAGTTACACCATCTAATGATCGTTAACCACCATCCACCCTACCGACCCGCTGTACCGTCCAATGACGCATCGTACCCTAACAAGCAAATGACACGATTTCGACCCTACAATGACACTATGTGGAGACATAAGGACGGGGCTGGGGACAGATGGTCGTGACTCCACATTAAGTCAAGGGACAATGAGCCTTCTGGAGGCCGTGACCTATAATTCGGGGGAGGGTCTTCGTTCTCACACTCTAGAAAGTCATCGAGAATCATAGTTTGGGAATTACCGTCCACGAATTGTAGTTCGGGTATTACAGCTTGAGAATTATTCTTCAGGAAACAGCTTGGCTATGATGGTGTGGGAATTACTTACATAGAAATCAATGGTCTTCGGGAATTATTCCACTTCTAGTATTATGTTTCATGAATCATAGTTTGGAAATTATTATTGTGGGTGTCTAAACAATGGAACAGATACGGACCACCCAAAGCCCTCTCCCCACCCATGCGCCCCGCCTGAAGCCCTCTCCCCACCCATACACCCCACCAGAAGCCCTCTCTCCACCCATGCTCCCTACCCAAAGCCCTCTCCCCACCCATACACCCCACCAGAAGCCCTTTCTCCACCCATATAATTTACCGTAAGCCCTCTACCCACCCATACACCCCATCGAAAGATCTCTCCCTACCCATACACCCCACCGGAAGCTCTCCGGTATTCAGTTCAGGCTGGGGACTTCCCCAGCCAGCAGCGCTCACTATCCCTTGTCCGCACCTCAGTCTTTTTTGTAAGACTTTTGTGGCTTTGTGGTTTTGGGATAATGAGGCACAAGTCTGAAGTCTGTGGTTACCACACACGGCAGGTACATTGCGGTGAGGGAAGGTTTTGTTAATACGTCACTGACTCCTACCGCTCAAGGAACGTTCAAAGATGCGTGTGTGTGTGTGTGTGTGTGTGTGTGTGTGTGCGTGTGATGACTACTGTGTGTAATGGGGGAGAGAGATGCACACTCGTGTTGCCGCGTCTCACCCTTTATGTGTATGTATCGTGTCTTTAGTGTGTGCTGACGCCCGCACCCACACCCCAGCCGAAGCCAGGTACCCATGAATCGACCGGGTTGGGATGAATGCATGGGTTGGGAGAGGACCCACTGCTGCGCCAAGGATTCGAACCCATGCAGGCCTGATCTGTGGCGGGCCCGCGCGCGCGTTTATCCGTCTGTCCATCTGGATCTAACAGAAATAGAAACAAGTAACGTAAGAAATGATACAGAGACGAAGATTTCCAGTACTGGTTCGAATCCCGCTTACGGGACATCAGACGTAACCATAAACAACCTACCCGTTACATAACGCGTTACATAACCCAATCATTTTCCTGAAACGCTTTGCAAACGGGTCAGCTACAAGTGAAAATTCCCCCACCCTTCTTAACACGTGTCCACGTAACCTGTAACTCAGTTACAGAGGCCAGGCCCAGTCCCCGGACCTTCTGCTGTGCATCCTGTAACATGTGTCGTCCCCCTCCGCCCGCCCACAGGATGGGACACAGGGCACGACATGCTCGTTGCTGGTCCTGCCGCAGAAAGTCTTTTCAGGAATCGGTCCACACATTGTGGTGGTCGTCACCCTACCCCTCCCATGAATGACACAACGGAGAATACATTACCTCATGACTCCCACCCCTGATCCTCATGACGTAGTAAACAACTTGAGAAAACGTAAACCGTCAATAAACACTAAACAAGTTAGGAAACTGTAAACTACTTAAGAAACTGTAAACAACACAGAAAATGGTAAGCTCCTTAGGAAATTGTGTTCAGCTTCACGGTAAACAACTTAAGAAACCGTAATCGACTCAAGCGATATAACAGATCTTAGTAGAGTAAAAAAGAATGAAAGAATTGTGAACTTCAGACTGCAAACAGAGTAAAACATTGTAACCAACTTTACGCAGTTAACAACTCATGAAATAACACTGCTTGAGACAGTAAACAGCTTAAGGCTAGAGAACTTCAGATAATATACAACAAATAGTTCACACCTTAAGAAAATACTCAAGAACGAGAAACAGTAAACAACATAAGACTCAACAAACAAGAAATAATAAGCAACAGTTTGAACTGAAACCTTGTGAGATGAGGCAAATACGACTTAAACTGCCGTTGTCTGACCCTAACGACATAGGAAACAACTATGATACATAACAAACAATGTTCTAAGAGTTTGGTTATAAAGTATTGTATTTTGGATACAGAATACTGGAATCTGGATATGAGGCACAAGGGTTTGGCTATAGGCACGCTACAGGAGTCTGGTTGTATGTTACAGGAGTCTGGTTATATGTTACAGGAGTCTGGTTGTATGTTACAGGAGTTCGGTTATATGTTACAGGAGTTCGGCTGTATGATAGAGGAGTCTAGCTCATACGGTATTAGTAATGCCGAAGATCCGTATCAATTATTTCTTTCCTTTCACTTTCAAGTCTATGGCACCATCTAGGTTTCCCTTATCGAGCACCTACGTAACTCAGTCATATCAACCAGTGGCATCAACACCTTGTATTAAGGGGGACTTCCCTCAACCCTAGTTCATGCCCTTGACGCGGGAGTCACTCTATGCAGTCACTAATCCGCCAGAAAGTAAAGTTTCTGATGGACGCTGAGGTAATTTCTCCTACAGCTGTATGGCGTCACCCGCCTCTCTCTGGTAAAGGGTAAGAATAACTCCTCCCAGTCCCCTGGTGGTCCCAAGTTTCCATACTAGGAGGTACAGGCCCTCACTGGGCACTAACGGGGTATAGTTCTCTGGGTGGGCACTAAGGGGGTACACTCCCATGGATGGGCACTAAGGGGGTTCAGTCCTTTGGGTGGGCACTATGGGGGTTTAGTCTTTTGGGTGGGTACTAAGGGCGTTCAGTCCTTAGGGTGGGCACTAGAGGGTACTAGTTCTATGGGTGGGCACTAAGGTGGGGAGGGGCGTAATAGTTCTTTGGGTGGACACTAGGGAGGTGGGTATAGTTTTTTGGGTGGGCAGTACATGCTCTACATTCATACATATTCTCTTTGAGTGGTCTCACCGGGACCAAGAAGGCCATTGCCTCCAGAGTCCCAGCTGCTGGCTGGTGTAAGTCATCTGCTGCTGAGGACCAGAGTTGGTCGATGGTGAGGGAAGACTCGCGAGCCAGAAACCTGCTAGTGGTGGGCAGGTGGGGCATCAACTCCCACTCCACCTCGGCACACACTCTCCTGGTACCTCCTGCTCTCCCCTGATACCTCCTGCTCTCCCCTGATACCTGCTCTCCCCTGGCCCCTGCTATTGAGTAATGTTGATCAATATTTGAGGACCCAAGACAGGTTAAGGGGTTACTTTAACACACAGAAACGATCTTCCTCTTAAAATCTCTTACACCCAGCTGTTCATTCTTCCTCTGGCGATAGATAAATGGGTGCCAATTTGGGCTGGGGTACAGCACCACACAGATATGACGGGCCTGGCTTGCCGACACCTTGCATGTAACTCGGCTCGAGGTAGCCCAGGGGTGGCCATGGCCCACACTGACAGGCCTAATGAACCTAACAGGGGTGCCCATGACCAGGGACATGGCCCTCAATGATAGGCCTAATGAACCCACCAGGGATGTCCATGTGCGGGGACATTGCCCTCACTGAAAGCCCAGTGAGCCTATCCAGATTAGGAACTTTACTTCCAATCATTAAAGTCATGTGTAAACGTTACCCCCAGGAGTGCGTGAAGACGCACACCCTCTCAGAGTCGGCAAGAAGCGAGTGTCAGAAAGACGCGCAGAGAGTACCCACCATGATACTTTGCCTTCAGCCACGGCTAAAGCGGAGAGAGAGAGAGAGAGAGAGAGAGAGAGAGAGAGAGAGAGAGAGAGAGAGAGAGAGAGAGAGAGAGAGAGAGAGAGAGAGAGAGAGAGAATGTCCCTTCATTTTCGCTCGAGTGAAAGTTAACTCAGGTACGCAAATGTTTCTCCTTCCCGTCACACTGGACCACAGGATCTGCAGGTATGCTGCTGACCTTCTGATATACGTAAGAAAAAAACGGAAAATCACTGAAAAATCAGACGGCAGATGACGAAGTCTGTCATGATCCGATCCACATTCTCCAACGAGATAAGCCGAGTGGGAAGACAAACACGCCACTACAGTCCTGGTATAAATATACGCTGAGACGAAAAGAAGAGAAGCAAATTCGCATGTCCTATGAAAAGAACTGGAGGGCCTAGTGCCACTACTACCATCCTGGAACAAACAAAATACAGAGATCCACGTGGTTAGTGTTTACAGTCGTGACGTCACGGGGAGCGCGTGGGCCATAACTCAGCTGACGTGACGGCGCACGTGCTGGACACGCCCACATGCGTCCTGCCGCCACGGCTCAGCACCACGTACCTTTGTTTTGGGCCAAGGGGCAACAATGACGTCACCAGAGACTACGAGGCCTGACCACACACTAGCTGGTCTAAATAAATATGGGTTACGCTCGCTAAATGGCTTATTGGTTACACTCTCAAAATGTCTATGGGTCACGCTCGCTAAAAGGCCTATGGTTTACACTAGCTAAATGGCCAGTGAGTTACGCTCGGTAAATGGCTAACTGTTCAATACCCAAGCTAGCTGGAAGCAGTCAGAGAGGTAGAGACAGACAGACAGGCTAAGGCAAGCAGACAGAAAAGCAGGAAGGGAAGGAAGGGAAGAAGATACAGGAGAGGGGAGTCGGAGACAGAGAAAGAGAGGGAGAGGGAGAACGTAAGAGAAAGAAATAGATAAGACAAGGAGGATGGATATAGGGAAAGGGTAGGTAGGGAGAGAGAGAGAGAGAGAGAGAGAGAGAGAGAGAGAGAGAGAGAGAGAGAGAGAGAGAGAGAGAGAGAGAGAGAGAGAAGAAAGAGAAGGAGGAGGAGGAGGAATAATGTATAATTAGAGAGGATTGGTATGCAATTTGCCTTGAGTTTAACACTGACCAAGTTGGTCGGCGTCTCCGCCATTGTCTCCACTGTGACGACCACAACACAAAGACTCTCACTGCACTGAAGTTCCCCTTTCCCCTCCACCAGGTCGTCACGACCACTCCTGACCCTTGTTAATCCTCTGAGCATAACGGTACGACCCTTGAACACGACAGTGCGACCCTTGGGTATAATGGCTCTGGGCCTTTCACTTGACCCTCGAGGGTGAGGTCCAAGGCTATAGGCCATCATACTCAAGGGTCGCACTGTCGTGCTTTAGTTAAGAAATATAACCACTACACGTTAACTAGAGCTGACGCACTTTACCAAATACGTCTTTAAAACTACCAAGAATATATGACATAAGCCAAGGCTTCCTCTCCAAGTTATAACTGAACCAGTTTTATTTGAGATTGTATCTATGTAATTATGAATAATAATCCTATCTGATGCATACAGTAATATGAATTATACCGGCGAAGTTTTTATGGCTATAGTATATGACATAATGAGGTACTATGACACGTGTTGTGAATACAACAATGGTACTGTGTGGTTCAGGTGTTCGGGGCTCCGACACTTTTGAAACACGTTCCGGCAGTATGGTTTAGGTAGTCCGATCTCCAAGACTTCTGGCACATATTTGGGCAGTGTTATTCTGGTGTTCGGGGCTGCGAGACTTTGGAAACATGCTCCGAACTCTCTAGAAAACGGTGTCTGAAGTGTGATGAATTCACGTGAAAGTTTAGATTGCTATGAACAACGAAACGAACTCAATCAGAAAATCAACGAAGCACGTCAAAAGGCTTTTATAAGAGCAATGTGGTGAGACGCGTTACATCAGCTCCGATGCAACTGTGCCACACAGTCCTCCGCCTGAATACGGTATAATGAACGACGTGCTGCTACCTTAAGGGTGAAGGCCAGTGTAAAACGATGGTCACTTAACCTCAATGGGTCTAATTCCCTGTGGAAAAAAATATACAATTTCAAAAGCCTAATAGCGTCTCTTTTTTTTTCATCAGCCCTCCAGGATCAGAGCGCCCCCATGCTGGTTTCCCGAACCTTCAGCAACTCCTTACATTTGGTGCCACTGCCCAAGTCGTCTCCCTCTCCTCCCCCTCCCTATCCAACCCTTAACGACCCCCACCCTTCCTCCTCACACAATCACCCTTATCTCCTTCTCCATCTCCCTCATGTGCCGGGGATATTGATGGAATATCATTCTCTCACACATCCACACATATACACAAACACACACACCTATCAAGGGCGTCCATCCACATCAAGGTCGGGGCCTCATGGTGAAGCTGACGCTCAAACAGTTCCCTGAGCGATGGTGGATGTGCGTCTTATACGAAGACACGCTGTAAGGTATAATCACAGGGACCCTGGTCCCAGATGAGGGCCACCATCACCACAGGGATCCTAGTACCAGATGCTGGCCACCATCACCACAGGGACCCTGATCCCAGATATTGGCTACCATCACCACAGTGACCCTGGTCCCAGATGTTGACCACCATCACCACAGTGACCCTGGTCCCAGATGTTGACCACCATCACCACAGGGACCCTAGTCCCAGATGTTGGCCACCATCACCACAGGGACCCTGATCCCAGATATTGGCAACCATCACCACAGTGACCCTGGTCCCAGATGTTGACCACCATCACCACAATGACCCTGGTCCCAGATGTTGACCACCATCACCACAGGGACCCTAGTCCCAGATGTTGACCACCATCACCACAGGGACCCTAGTCCCAGATGTTGGCCACCATCACCACAGTGACCCTGGACCCAGATAGTGCACAGTGACCCTGGTCCCAGATGTTGACCACCATCACCACAGGGACCCTAGTCCCAGATGTTGGCCACCATCACCACAGTAACCCTGGACCCAGATAGTGCACAGTGACCCTGGTCCCAGATGTTGGCCACCATCACCACAGGGACCCTGGTCCCAGATGTTGTCTCTAATAATTTCGTATGTTCAACACAGGAGGCCGTGCGGATGTTACCTGTGATAACATTACCAATGTACCTACCTCAGTAATCTCGGCAACCACACATTAACAGATAAGGAAACAGACCACCTTACTCAAATACGGGTGAAAATAACAACTGAGATATGATTATGATTAAACGCTTATGCTTTCAAATTACGAAATGATAGATTTGGTAATAATGTCTCTGATGTGGAAAACACCGCGGGCCCCATTGGGATCTCTCTCCCTGGTGTACATACTATACAGGTCTTGTTTACATACAACACCTTATACACTCACCTCCGTACATCCCGTTAAAGATGGTAGGTATGGGTACTTAACTGCGGTGTGTGTGTGTGTGTGTGTGTGTGTGTGTGTGTGTGTGTGTGTGTGTGCGTGCGTGTGTGTGTGTGTGTGTGCGCTATCAAAAAGAGGAAAGAAAGATCCCCCACCATCTTGAAGCCAGTCGACACCTATCACCAGACAATTTAGTGTGTCATCCGCTGGGTAAGTGACAGTTACCCCACATGTGGCCCATCCCGGCACCTAATTCTTCACCTTTATGAGCAGCAGCAGTAACAGCAGCACCAGCAGTGCCAACAGCAGGAATGGGGATGTGTGTGGTGGTGCAGTCTCATATCTACTCCATCCACAGGGGATTAATCCTCTCACCCTATATTTCTGTGGTCTTACGTTATGGTGGAGCCACCATCGATGTCTTTATCTTTCTTATGATGGTGGAAACCATGAATAACATGGCTTATGGTAGAGCTACTATGGGGGTTTAGGGTTATCTAGTGGCCATCTTGTGGCTATCCACTGACTACTTCGTAGCAATCCCACTCCGCCATCAATTCAAGGCTAGGTTACGCTCGGCCTACCCTGGCGTTGGCGATATAACCCTACATATTGACTTCAGGTCTAGAGGACGGCGGTTCGAACCTTGAGCACGATGGTACGACTCTGAGTACGACAGTAATCCAGCACGAAGGTTCGACCCTTGAGTACGACGGTGCGACCCTCGATACGACCCTCAAGCACGACAATGTAACCCTAGAGGACTGCGATGCGACCCTTGAATATGATGGCATTGTCGTATCGTTATGTTCAAGGGTCGTCTTTGTCGTGCTCAAGGGTCGTCCAGTCGTGCTTAATAGGTCAGTATTTTCGGCTGTGCCACACTAACTTATATCTAAATAGCATTAAGATTCCACACAAACGTACATAGGCCTACTGTCAGTATCACAAAAGACATCATAAAAACGCGACCTAATCTTTTAATAACGAGGTTTTAAGGAAGGTTGTCGAAATACCTCGCGCTTTCGACAGATTATTCCATTAGCCCTAACTGTGCGCACCCACCACTCCCCTCAAAAAAAAAAGAAAAAAGAAAACCTGCGTCATTATAAGCAACCTGTTTGATTTATATGGTGAAACGATGGCGAGCGGCGTTAAATAAGAGATCCTACATTAGCAACATTGAAACGGCGGCCCCTTAAGACATGATTTATGACCTTTATGGACATAAGGAAAAGGAACTTTTTTTTTGAGCTTGTGCCGTATAAACTACAGTATTCATTTAGGGCTTTCAGGTCAACCTTACTACCGAGTTACGGACTACGATATTGTAGAATCCACTTTACGTGAGAATTAATGGTGGGTTAAATAAAGAAAAAATAAAGTAGAACATACAAAAAATACCCTACACCAAACTTGGGTCGTGGTATTTTTTTTTTTTTTATCAAATTCTGTTTAAAGTCACAACAAAAATACTATTGTTCATGCTGAAATGGTGTCCGAAAATGGATAACTTTGTTAGTCGAGTTAATCGACAGGAGCTGCTGCACAAGTAAACTGCTTGCTAAAACTTTGTTGACCTTAGCATAAAGCAGTTACGGATATTACAAACAATGGATTAGCAACAGACGAGATATCTAATAATTCTAATCTGCTCTCATATACATACAAAGATTTTTTTTTAAGATGCAAGCACCCTAACCTTGCAGTATTTTAAATACGGCCGCGGCCAAACGGAACTAAAACTGATTTAGTTTACGTTTCATCATATATTAATTATAAATGTCTTCAATAAAAGATGTACAGTCATTATCTGCTTTTGCAATTAACTGTGTTACCTACTGCACAACTCTAAAACAAAAAGCTTATGGTTTACGTTGTCCATACATATGAAGCACTTGTGGACGCCACCTTCGGTGGTAGGTGGAAAGGAATTTTTCTTCGCTTTATCAAGTACAGTTGCCATGCAAAAGATTCTCTTGTCCTAATAATAATGAAAAAAATCAATCATCTTTGGCAATATATACGATTAAAAGCTATGAAGATATCTGTCCACTGTACATTTTGTAAACTTGTGATAGAGTCATATTCATCCAATATTTGATTTAGAAAATATGATCCATTTTCTTATCACTTATATTGTGATGAACGTCATCATCACATAGTGGCATAATGATAGATTTCAAATGAGCAACAGGTCTGCTGTTAAACATAACATAGAGGGCACTTTCCGAGATAACTTCATAATTACTCGTTATTCTAAGATCAGAAAGATTATGCACAATATATTCATGCATGAACATAGTAGAGAAGATTACAGAACAAATTAACCAAGACAACTGAGATGATCACCAGTATTGTTGTCTTCACCGAGGATGGTCTGCTGACTTGCCGACACAAACAATATTACCTCCACCACCACAATGGCGTGTCTAAGTCAACAAAGCTACTGCCTATCAAAGTATCGCTATGATAACCTTACCATGCTAAATTATGACCTAATATTAGAATACATTAGCATATTACGAATGCCAAATTTATGTGTTTTTCCTCTAGTTTTGAATACATTATCTGATAACAAACATTTAAAGCTTCTCGCTTGATTATTGACGTGGACTGTGGTCGTTAATTTCGTTTGCAAATGAATTTATTATATTCCCCTTCTTCTACTGATTCTTAAAACAGACCATTCTCCAATTTGTACAGTCAAATATGACACACTATATCTCGCCATGACAGATATCAATCTTCAAGTTATTACCATTAAAAAGATTACCATGCCTTAATCGAACGCAATCGAAGGCAATATGTCTAGCGAGACATCCTTCCTCGTGGAGCCTTACCCTACACACATCATTGAGGTGCATTTTTCACTTACTCCTGCCTTCAGCTGACGTCAGTACGGGGGTCCCAGCTGGTCATATCGTCTCGTTATCTAACAAACTATCAGGTGTGCCTAATACAATGAGGTGACGTCAAAAAAGCAGCTGTGGTATGAGGTGTCGGTAACCTGCTGACGACGACGTGACGCACCAGATGAATAACATCCGTGATGGCGCTGTTCCTGCGCATGTTGCAAGGTAAATCTTATTTTTACATATCATGTCCAAATCACAAATCATTTCTTACTTCAGTAGAAAAACAGTTGTTCACCTTCGTTGCTTATTTGTTCTCTGGGCTTAGAATTATCCATATTAACCTCCCCCTGTTGCGTTCACGGATATCTTGTACGCTCGATTTAGTGATTATATAGCAGACCACTACTGATCATCACTAATTTTCAAGGTCAGAATCTGTAATATCGCATTTTCATGGACATGGGGAAAAATCGTAAGTCTCTGTGTGGCCCAAAATAACCGAACATTGGACGAGGGTTGATTTATAGCTTGTACAAAATGTTGTTCTTGGTGCATCCTATAGAACGTTTAGATCACAGTTTCTTTCCAAAGCTGGCAAAATGTATTAGTGTTTAAGACTACTTCATGTATGGCTAAAATTAGATATCGAGTATAAACATATTATTTGCTGTACTTAAGTTTGCTGTACCAATAACTCTCAGTAGACCTAATATACATATATTTATATTCTAAACGAAATGCATGCAATTGATTTTTTTACAAGTCACGTAAATTATAACCAGAACCTAAATGATAAAAAAAACCATTTCGTAAAGACTTTTGTAGCTACTTCTCTATAGGATATGTAAACATTGCTCGAGGGTCAGGCTAGGCTAGGATGGAGAAAACTTAACGGTGGTGAATGCTGCGAGGAAAAAGGAAAACAAAATATACTGAAATTACATGAAAACGTGAGGAAGATATCAATACCTTTTATTTCCTTGAATCTGAATGTCAAGGAACTTTAAATGATCATCAATTTGATCATATGTGGAACTGCTACCGTTGTTATGAAGATCCTCACCTCGTATAATGCTCCTTCATAGTTTAATCTGTAGTTGTTTGGCTCCCTTATCTTCTACAGACACTCAAGAATCATTCATGAAACCGACGTCCATAATTTCATCACCTTATGAATATATTCCGCGAAATTCTTGTCTGTGCTCAGCATTTTCGTCACAAGAGAAGGTAAACACTCGTCATGGGATCAGCGGATATATCCGGACTGAGTCGGAATTCTTCGGAGACAATGATTTTTTCCTAATTCAAAATGAGATAATGTAGTTATACATAGCATAGGGATATATTCCAGCACAGTTGTTATCTGCGTATTTGTACATAGCATAGGGATATATTCCAGCACAGTTGTTGTCTGCGTATTTATACATAGTATAGGGATATATTCCAGCACAGTTGTTGTCTGCGGCTGCAGTGTTCATTTGGATGTAAATGTTACCGAAATGATTTTTCAGTGTTCACGAAACTTTTATTCATGTTTATCTTAATGGTTAATTTTTTTTTTCGGTATCATGAGAAGTGACGCAAAGAGACACAGTAAGGCGATGTGCGATTGCAAAAGAGTGAAAGAACTTATTAAAGTTTTTAAGTACGCCAACTGTGAGGTTTTAATCTTCATATCATGATTTAAGAGTTTATACATGCAGATGATGTAAACTGACACACGCACAGTGGCAGACGAGATATGACACTACAGGGTTTACATAGGCATGGTTGACGTGGATATACAGTGGGACATGTGATGTGCACTGTTAAAGAACAAAAATGGGATTTCAGCTTGAATCTTCACATGCGCAAATAGATTGTAATTTGAAACCAAATATATGTACTTAGTATTATTTGATGTATGCCGGGATTCTTGCCTACTCTCGGCTACTTTATATATATATATATATATATATATATATATATATATATATATATATATATATATATATATATATATATATATATTCAGCCGAAGCCAAGTACCGGTTAATCGACCTGCCCCAAAGGGAGGGGATGAATACTTTGGGTTGGATTAGGACCGACTGCCGCGCTCACGATTCGAACCCAT